>NW_027597862.1:0-62784 GCF_964194155.1 Cetorhinus maximus
GGATATTCTGAGAATTACACACTCACCTTTACTGATCTAGCCCCTGCAGGATGTTCCCTGAATTACAGACTCACCTATACTGATCTACCCCCTGCTGGATCTTCCCTGAATTACACACACACATTTACTGATCTACCCCCTGCTGGATATTCTGAGAATTACACACACACATTTGCTGGATGTTCCCTGAATTAGACACACACATCTTTACTCAGTATTCAGCCACTCAAACCCTTGCAATTGGAATTTTCCTTGCATTCTGCCCCTTTATTGATGCCTTTCTAAGGGAGAGATTTCCTTGTCTGACTGTCCACCAATGGAATCCCTGCTTTCTGTCCTGTGCAGTTTGACAGGTTTACCCTGCAGGGTCAATGGATCATTTCACAACATTTCTATTGATGCTCGTCAGTGAAAATGTTTAAAAAAAAATCTCACTTTTCACTTTCCCAGGAATAAAATTCCCTGTCAGGAAAATGTTCTTCAATCCACCTCTTATCAGTAACTTCAGTTAATTCAGCTGCTCCCCTAACATTTACTTTCTATCTCACTTAACATCAATATATGTTTATACAGCAGGTCTAAAACAGCTAATGTCACACAGAGAGACGGATCTGTGTAAAGATTGAACAGGTGAAGGGTTAAAGGAACTGTTCTCTGTGTTTAAAGTAAGAAACATTCTTCAGATTAAGGGGGCCATTTGGCCTACGGTGTGTCTGCTGGCTCTGTGAACGAGATGCTGAATAATGCCCTTCAATCTCTTCTCTTTCCCCATTGCCCCGCTATTATTATCATGTCGGTAATTGTTACAATGCCCTGTTTGAAAGTTGCTATTGAATCTGCTCCAATATCTTTTCGGGCGGTGCATTCCAGAGCACAACAGTTTTGTGTCAACAAGACATTCTCTTCATCTTCCCTCCACTTCCTTTGTGAATTATTTTCAAAGTAATTCTACTGATTTCCCAATCTTTCCATCCTCTAAAATATCCCACCACAACTATGGGAAGTAGATCTGGGGAGTTCACATTAGATGCCATTATGCCAATATTTATCCATCGACCACTATCAACAAACCAGGTTCTTCAGCCATTATTCCACTGCTGCTTATGGAATGTTGCTGTGCACAAATTGACATTCATGTTCCTGATTTCACAACGGTGGGGAAATGACAACATTATTTCACTTTCTGCGGAAACTCTATCAAATTCTCTATCAAATTGTTTGTACCTTTTTGAACCACCAATTCATCATTACGTCTGTTGCCTTCAACTACTTTTACATTTGCATTCAAGGGCCCCTTCTGTACATGTGCATGTTTTTCTTTATTGTTATTCATTTTGCCTTTACCCCTATTACATCACCGTTTTTCTTCCTTGGAGCATTTATCAGTTCACACACCTCTGCATTAAATTCCCGCTGCCACTTGTCCAATTGTTACACGAGGCCGTCCATGTCCCCTACAAGTAATGAAGACGTTGCTCACATTGGACAAAACTTCCGATATTGTGGCATCTGCAAAATTCGAAAGCGTATCCCCTACATCCACCTTTAGGCATCAAAATATATTTAGGGAACCGTTGTCCTCACATTAAAATTAAGGGAACCACACTCTGCACTATCCTGTAATTCCAATAACAGATGTGCACCATCACTCTGTGTTTCCCGCAACCATCAGTCTTCATATAGATGTGGACACGTTCGCTGTTCTTCCAATCAGCTTCACCTTTGCTGGAAAGTCAATGTTATGACATTCCATGGAACGTCTGTTGAAAATCCCTGGAAAGAATACCAATTGCATTACCATTATCATAGCTTCCAAAAAGAAAACCATTCCGAATTCGACAGACCACTTCTGTTTGGAAATTCTGAATCTGAATCACAGGAAACGCGCAATTTGTTGGTTCACACACTCGAGAAGCTTCCTCTGACTCTGATAGCTTATAGCTCTTAGAGAGCCAACTTCCAAATTGCAGAACGACAGATAAAAACTCACATATTTGGCAAAGGCATTCCCGGATAAAATCTCACACAGGCCCACATTTTCAATTCTATTGACAACAGGTAATTGTTTCAGCGGTAGCACATGAGAAACGTTCAGGTTTTGGGTTTTAAAAGTAAATGAAGATCTGATATAGAAGTGAAATCAGCCTTCTATTGGCAATGCAAGGCACTGTCAATGTTGGAATTCTGAACAAAATCAGAAACTAATGAAATGCTCAGTTAGACTGGCACAGTCTGCGAAGAGACCAACATTGTTACTTTGTTAAAATTGAAAACTTGTTGAGTCATGATAGAATATAAAACTGCAATGAAATCGTAACTATTAAAATGTGGGAGTGTTAGGAAGAACACGTGAGAATGTATGTTTAAGGCCAGGTTGTGGGGGGATTATTTCTCAACGATTTTATTGTACATACATATTTGACGGGTCAATGGCTGTAGTTCATCAGTGGTGAAGACACCTGTTTTACCATCGAAGCTCCATCGTCTGCACTCTTGGCCAGGTTATTAACAAATAGATAACAAAGTTGACGGGAATCAAAAGCACACAGCATAACGGTAAGGCCCCAGAAAAGATATCCAGTGTAATCCAGTACCACAACGCGAATACCAAAACAAAAGCATCTCTGCATGGATGGCTAGTAAACAAACAATGTTCCAACACAATATATTTGGGAGTGAATCTAGATTTAACTCCAGAAGCATTGGATGAATAAGACAGCAAAGGTCAACACCAGAATTGACGATCGGGTGTTGGCACCACAACCCTCCGCACCTCAGCAAGTGCAGCATTAGTCTCAGCAGCAGAGTACTGTCCACGTGTCTCACAAAGGCCATCACACACATACATTCACACATACACAAACACATATACACAACACGAACAGAAACAAATAAAAATAGAACATAGGAGCCGCAGAACGCCATTCGGGCCTTCGGGCCTGCACCCCCACTCACTATGATCATGCCTGATCACCCAAGTCAAAGCCTGCTCCCAGTTTCTCCAATTACTCGTTGATCCCCTTCGCCCCAAGAGCTATATCTAACTCCTTCTTGAAAACATAAAATATTTTGCTGAAAATCATCTGCCTTCCTGCTTTTGCTACCATGTAGATAATCTCACATTTACCCACATTGTACTGCATCTGCTGTGCATTTGCCCACTAACTCAACTTGTCCAAATCACAATGAGGAATCTCTGGATCATCCGAAATACTGACCCTCCCGCCCGGTTTCGTGTCACCTGCAAATTTGTAGATATTACATTTAGTTCCCTCATCTAAATTATTAGCATACATTGTGAATAGCCGGGGTCCCAGCACCGACGCCTGCAGTGCCCCAGTACTGACTGCCTGCCATTCTGAAATTAAGACCCATTTATTCCGACACTTTGTTACCTTAGCAGACTGTTTCTTCACCTGAGAATTACAAATAGACGTCGTTGTCTCCAATTGTAAATATCTGGCCCCTCCATCCCACTTAAGAACTGGAGTTTTTCCTTTTTCTTTAAGAATTTCCATGGCTCTCTATCCTGGTCTGGTGTTGAGATCCGGGACACCATGCCTCTCTATTCTGTTCCAGGGTTAAGATCCGGGCCTCCGAGCCTCTCTATCCTGGTCCGGGGATAAGTTCAATGCCCCCATGCCTCCCTATCCTGGTCCGGGGATAAGTTCAATGCCCCCATGCCTCTCTATCCTGGTCCGGGGATAAGTTCAATGCCCCCATGCCTCCCTATCCTGGTCCGGGGATAGGTTCAATGCCCCCATGCCTCTCTATGCTGCTCTGCGGATAAGTTCAATGCCCCCATGCCTCTCTATCCTGGTCCGGGGATAAGTTCAATGCCCCCATGCCTCTCTATCCTGCTCTGGGGATAAGAAGCGGGCATCCGTGCCTCCCTATCCTGGTCCGGGGATTAGATCCAGGCGCCCCTGCCACTCTATCCTTGTCTGGGAGTAAGATCCGGGCCCACATGCCTCTCTATCCTGTTCTGCTGTTGAGATCCGGGCCAACGTGCCTCTCTATCCTCCGCCGGGGATAAGAACTGGGCTTCCGGGCCTATCCAATTTTGACCGGGGATAGGATTCTGGCCCACATGCCTCTCTCTCGCGGCCTGGGTATAATATCCAGGCCCCCGTGCTCCTCTGCATTGGTGTTTTATGTAACTTAGATGCCTTTCTATCCTGTTCTTTGGACAAGATGCTGCACCCCCTGCCTCTCTACCCTGCTCTGGGGATATGTTCCATGCCTCTCTTCCCTGGTGCGGGGTTAAGATCCGGCCCCACATTCCTCTCTGCCAAGAATTTGGGGTTAAGATCCAGGAACTCTTTTCTCTCAATCCTGGGCTGGGGTTATGATCCAGGCCCCCTTGCCTCTGCATTCTGGTTTAAGTTTAAGATCCGGGCCCCCATACCTCCCTTCCCTGGTCGGTGTGTATCCTTGTGGGTATTAGATCCGTTTCCCATGCCTCTCTATCCTGATCCGGGGAAAATATCCCAGCATCCGCGCTTGACTCTCCTGGTCCGGTGATAAGGTCTGGACCTCCGAGCTTATCTAGCCTGTTCTGGGGATAAGACCCAGGACACCATGCCACATTATCCTGGCCCTGTGGCTAAGATCCAGGCCTCCATGCCTCCCTATCCTGGTCTAGGGTTAAAATCCAGTGTCCAATGCATCTATACCTTCTCTGGGTAAAAGTTACATTCCCCATGCCTCTCTATCCTGGTCCGGGGATAATACCCAGGCATCCGCACATCTCTATCCCGGTCCGGGCATCAGATCCAGGACCCCCTGCCTCTCTACCCTGGTCTGGATGTACCCAGACCAGGGTACGTGGGGGGGTTTTGGGGAGGTTATATATAGAATAGCAGATTCCCTGGAGTGAGTTACAGACTGGAATCTAATCGAGGGGTTCAGGGGGTTTATATATAGAATAACAGATACCTGGGATTGAGTTACAGGCTGGAATCTAATTGAGGGGTGCAGGGGGTGTATATATACAATAATCGATACCCGGGTTTGAGTAAAAGACTGGAATCAAGAACAGTTGAAAATAACATTTTTCTTGTGATGTGCTGAAGTGCAGGTTACAGAGGCTGATTCATGGAATGGGTAGTGTGAGTTTTTAACAAGCTTTATCCCAAATATCAAATTTAATTTCTCATTGGAACTGTTTGATGTTTTCTTAGTCTTGACACAAATGGATAGGGAGTCATTGGACCCTCAATGTTTGCAGCTTTTCACCATTTATTATGTAACCTGTTCCATCCTTTTTAAAGTGGGCAGCCACACATTTGCCTACAATGAATCCCATCTTTCACTATTTCACCCATTCACTTAAGGTGTACATATCTCTTTGGAATTTGAAGTGCAGGTTACAGATTGGATTGGAACTTTCTGCTTTAAGAATCATTAGCCAAGGTTCACAGAGTTAAACATCAAAACTGACATTCTGAAACAGGAGAGGGCCCCACAACGTCAATTCTGTGATTCACTGGTATCCCATGATCTGTATCTTACAATATGTCTGCCCCCTTCATGTCTCTGAAGACTTGGGAAAGCGTTTCAGACATTGGGGAACCATTTCTGTCAATCGGGATATTTCCTTTGAAGCATTTCATTGTCGCGAGACGTTTACAGTAAACGGCTCCTTCAAAGCACATCATTAAAATTCACTTTTTAATCATCCAAATCCTGTTGCCCATTCAGACTCCCTGGCCCTACATCCTATTGTTTCAAAGCTAACTTACATTTCACAATGTAGGAATGTGTGAATGCAAACACTTTCTTCACACGTTTCCACAATACTAAGGCTCACACATTTTCAAGACAACATTCATCAACTGACAGATTTCCAGCTCCAAATGGAAGCTTCAAGACACAGAAAGTGACAGAGAAATGAAACCTCTGATTTATTTGTTTCTGCATCCGTTATTGGACAGCGCAGGGTTAGATAGGAATTAAAGTTGTTCTAAAATTGTCCTCTTCAATCACATCCAGGACTGGTACAGCATGGGGTTCGAAACAGAGTAAAGCTCCCTCAACACTGGAGTTCTGACATTCAAAAGCCTCATTATCTTTGAATTCGAGTTCAAATTAAAAAAGTGTTCAAATTAAAAGGTCATCAGCTGGAGAAAAGGCTAAAGCTCCAAATATTTTTCAATATGCCAGGGTATATCAAACATTATCCTGTGACATATCCTTTTCCCCATCTTTAAAATGGAGTGAGATCACTTCTCCTTCTTTACCACTGTTACCACTATCTTCATTTCCATTATTATCTTGAAGCGTTTGATCAAATCACCCCTTAACATCAATTCCAGTGTTTCAGAGTGAAGCTTTGAGTCCCAACCCTATTACAGTACGGGGATCGATACAGAGTCAAATTGTAAAAACCTGGTTCAAGTGTGACGGGGGAGACACAGAGTGAAGGTTTGGGGAAAGGGTTAATGGGGGGGATGTGGTGAAGACATTTTTAAATCAGCGAGTGGTGATGACCTGGAACCTGTGGGCAATGCGGTGTTTCAGGGATGAGTGTTTGATCAGTGCCTCAGTGTCTCCATAGTTGTGTCTCTGTCACGTTGAAAGTACCAAAGTCAAATTCCTGTGGAGTCAACTCTGTCAGAAATGTCCCAGTGCTGTGGGCACATAAAATGGTCACTGTGAACAAACCTTAAAGGCTGACTGGTGTTTGTGTAATTTATATAGATTCTGAGAGAGAGGAAGAGAGAGAGAGAGAGACAGACCGAGCGAGTGAGAAGAAGAGAGAGACTCACATCGAGAGGGAGACCGAGAGACAGAGATTGAAGAAAGGATATTTATAATAGCACATGGGAAGAGGAAGTTGCCATTTCATCCCACACCCTGTTTCCGAAATTCAATGAGATCCTGACTGATCTCTGATCCAACTACATATCTCTTTACGCATTTGCCTAACAAAAATCTATCAGCCTCAGATTTAAACATGAACAAGAGACTTTGCATCAATTGTTGTTTGCAGAAGATTGTTTCAAACTAAAGCTTTGACTACACTGTTCATCAAACACTCCCAACCCAAATACAGTATGGGGTTCGATACAGAGTCAAATTACCTCTGCTCTTTCCAAGAAATTTTTAATTGTAGATTTTTATTTTTAAATTTAGAGTAACAGGACTGAAATTGTACGGCATCCCAGTGTGAGATTTAAACTCCGGTTTATTTCAATCTTCCTCTACACTGTCCCCATCAAACACTCCCAGGACAGTTACAGCACGGGGTAAGATACAGAGTAAAGCTCCCTCCACACCGTCCCCATCAAACACTCCCAGGGCAGGAGCAGTACAGGGTTAGATACAGAGTAAAGCTCCCCCTACACTGTCCACATCAAACACTCCCAGTACAGGAAAAGCAGGGGGTTAGATACAGAGTAAAGCTCCCTCTGCACTGTTCCCATCAAACACTCCTTGGACAGGAACAGAACAGGGTTAGATACAGAGTAAAGCTCCCTCTATACTGTCCCCATCAAACACTCCCAGGGCAGGTACAGCACGGGGCTAGATACAGATCAAAGCTCCCTCGACACTGTCATCATCAAACACTCCCAGGGCAGGTGCAGCACGGAGTTAGATACAGAGTAAAGCTCCCTCTGCACTGTCCCCATCAAACACTCCCAGGGCAAGTACAGCACGGGGTTAGATACAGAGTAAAGCTCCCTCTGCACTGTCCCCACCGAACACTCCCTGGACAGGAACAGGACAGGGTTAGATACAGAGTAATGCTCCCTCTACACTGTCCCCATCTAACACTCCCAGGGCAGGTACATTACGGGGCTAGATACAGATTAAATCTTCCTCTACACTGACCCAAAAAAAAACTCCCAGGACAGGTAGAGCACTGGGTTAGATACAGAGTAAAGCTCCCTCTAGACTGTCCCCATCAAACACTCCCTGGACAGGTACAGCACGGGGTTAGATACAGAGTAAAGCTCCCTCTACACTGTCCCCAGCAAACACTCCCTGGAAGGAACAGGACAGGGTTAGATACAGAGTAAAGGTCCCTCTACACTGTCCCCATCAAACACTCCCTGGACAGGAACAGGACAGGGTTAGATACAGAGTAAAGCTCCCTCTACACTTTCCCCATCAAACACTCCCAGTGCAGGTAAAGCACTGCGTTAATTACAGAGTACAGATTCCTCTAAACTGTCCCCATCAAACACTCCCAGGACAGGAACAGGACAGGGTTAGATACAGAGTAAAGCTCCCTCTACACTGTGCCCATCAAACACTCCCAGGACAGGTACAGCACAGGGTTAGATACAGAGTAAAGCTCCCTCGATACTGTACCCTTCAAACAATCCCAGGACAGGTACAGCACGGGGTTAGATACAGAGTTAAGCTCCCTCTACACTGTCCCCCTCAAACACTCCTAGGGCAGGTACAGCACGGGGTTAGATACAGAGTAAAGCACCCTCGATACTGTACCCTTCAAACAATCCCAGGACAGGTACAGCACGGGGCTAGATACAGAGTTAAGCTCCCTCTACACTGTCACCATCAAACACTCCCAGGATATGGTACAGCACGGGGTTAGATACAGAATAAAGGTCCCACTGCACTGTCCCGATCAAACACTCAAAGGGAAAGTACAGCACGGGGTTAGATACAGAGTTAAGCTCCTGCTATACTGTCCCCATCAAACACTACCAGGACAGGTACATCACAGAGTTAGATACAGAGTAAAGCTCCCACTGCACTGTCCCATCAAACACTCCCAGGACAGGTACAGCACGGGGTTAGATACAGAGTAAAGCTCCCTCTACACTGTCCCCATAAAACACTCCCAGGACAGGGACAGGACAGGTTTAGATACAGAGTAAAGCTACCGCTACACTTTCCCCATCAAACACTCCCAGGGCAGGTAAAGCACTGCGTTAGATCCAGAGTAAAGTTCCCTCGACACTGTCTCCATCAAACACTCCCAGGACAGTTACAGCACGGGGTTAGATATAGAGTAAAGCTCCCTCTACACTGTCCCCATCAAACACTCCCAGGGCAGGTACAGCACGGGGCTAGATACAGATTAAATCTCCCTCGATAATGTCACCATCAAACGTTCCCAGACAAGGTACAGCACGGGATTAGATACAGAGTAAAGCTCGCTCGATACTGTCGCCATCAAACACTCCCAGGCCTGTTACAGCACGGGGTTAGATACAGTGTAAAGCTCCCTCTACACTGTCCCCATCAAACACTCCCACGACAGGAACAAGACAGGGTTAGATACAGTGTAAAGCTCCCACTTCATTGTGTCCATCAAACACACCCAGGGCAGGAACAACAAGGGGTTAGAGACAGAATAAAGCTCGCTCTGCACTATCCCCATCAAACACTTCCAGGGCAATCACAGCACGGGGTTAGATACAGCGTAAAGCTCCCTCTATACTGTCCCCATCAAACACTCCCAGGACAGGTACAGCACAGAGTTAGATAAGGGGTAAAGCTCCATCTACACTGTCGCCATCAAACACTCCCAGGACAGGTACAGCACGGGGTTAGATACAGAGTAAAGCTCCCTCTACACTGTCCCCATCAAACACTCCCAGTACAGGAACAGGACAGGGTTAGATACAGAGTAAATCTCCCATTACACTGACCCATCAAACACTCCCAGGACAGGAACAGGACAGGGTTAGATATAGATTAAAGCTCCCTCAATACTGTCCCCATCAAAAACTCCCAGGACAGGTACAGCACGGGGTTAAATACAGAGTAAAGCTCCCTCTACACCGTCCCCATCAAACACTCCCAGGACAGGTACAGCACAGGGTTAGATACAGAGTAAAGCTCCCTCGATACTGTCACAATCAAACACTTTGTGCAATCTCACTTTGCAATTTAACCCTTGGAAACCAGGTCTCATTCTGGCAAAGCTGTGATGCACTCGAACTGTCTAAACTGTCCCTGGAGTGTCGGATTAACCTGGGTCACTCACATACACCCAGGTCAGGGTCAAGATTCACCTGTCTCACTCACTGAGACGCTCCTGTATCACTGGCCTTATTGTAGTCGGATGCCGCGTTGGGAGCAGGACAGGTAGACGGGATTAGGATGACTGCTCATGTGGAGGGTAAACACGAGGAATCTGTCAGAGAATCCCAACAGACCAGGGAGAATCAAACAAGTAAACTGATGTTCAATTTATTAGGCCTGATTTGTGGATTGTTTTTGTTTTGGGCGAGAATGTTGCCAACAAACACTCTCAGAGATGATGCAGCAGGGGCTAGATACAGAGTAAAGACCCCTCGATACTGTCACCATTAAACGCTCTCACGACAGGCACAGCACGGGATTAGACACAGAGTAAAACTCCCTCTATAGTGTCCCGATCAAACACTCCCAGGACAGGTACAGCACAGGGTTAGATACAGAGTAAAGCTTCCTCTACACTTTCCCCATCAAACACTCCCAGGACAGGAATAGAAAAGGGTTAGATACAGAGTAAAGCTCCCTCTATACTGTCACCATCAAACACTCCCAGGACAGGTACAGCAAGGGGTTAGAGACACAGTAAAGCTCCCTCTACACTGTTCCCATCAAACACTCCCAGGACAGGAACAGGACGGGGTTAGATACAGAGCAAAGCTCCCTCTATAATGTCCCCATCAAACACTCCCAGGACAGGAACAGGACAGGTTTAGATACAGAGTAAAGCTACCGCTACATTTTCCCCGTCAAATTTTCCCAGGGCAGGTAAAGCACTGCTTAAGATATGGAGTAAAGCTCCGTCTATACCGTCCCCATCAAACACGCCCAGGACAGTTACAGCACAGGGTTAGATACAGAGTAAAGCTCCCTCTACACTGTCCCCATCAAACACTCCCAGGGCAGGTACAGCACGGGATTAGATACAGAGTATAACTCCCTCTACACTGTCCCCATCAAACACTCCCAGGGCAGGTGCAGCACGGGGTTAGAAACAGAATAAATCTCCCTCTGCCCTGTCCCCATCAAACACTCCCAGGGCAAGTACAGCACGGGGTTAGATACAGAGTAAAGCTCCCTCTGCACTGTCCCCACCGAACACTCCCTGGACAGGAACAGGACAGGGTTAGATACAGATTAAAACTCCCTCTACACTGTCCCCATCTAACACTCCCAGGGCAGGTATATTACGGGGCTAGATACAGAGTAAATCTTCCTCTACACTGACCCAAACAAACACTCCCAGGACAGGTAGAGCACTGGGTTAGATACAGATTAAAGCTCCCTCTATACTGTCCCCATCAAACACTCCCTGGACAGGTACAGCACGGGGTTAGATACAGAGTAAAGCTCCCTCGATACTGTACCAATGAAACACTCCCAGGACAGGTACAGCATGGGGTTAGATACAGAGTAAAGCTCCCTCGATAATGTACCAATCAAACACTCCCTGGACAGGAACAGGACAGGGTTAGATACAGAGTAAAACTCCCTCTACACTGTCTACATCAAACACTCCCAGGACTGGTACAGCTCAGGGTTAGATACAGAGTAAAGCTCCCTCTATACTGTCCCCATCGTACACTCCCAGGTCTGGTACAGCACGGGTTTAGATACAGACTATAGCTCCCCCTACACTGTGCCCATCATACACTCCCAGTGCAGGTACAGTACGGGGTAAGATGCAGAGTAAATCTCCCCCTACACTGTGCCCATCATACACTCCCAGGGCAGGTACAGCACGGGGTTAGATACAGAGTAAAGCTCCCGCTAACCTGTCCCCATCAAACAGTCCCAGGACTGGTACTGCCCGGGGTAAGATACAGATTAAAGCTCCCTCTACACTGTCCCCATGAAGCACTCCCAGGGCAGGTACAGGACAGGGTTATATACAGAGTAAAGCTCGCTCTAAACTGTCCCCATCAAACCCTCCCAGGACAGGTACAGCACGGGGTTAAATACAGAGTAACGCTCCCTCTACACTGTCCCCATCAATCACTCCCAGGGCAGGTACAGCACAGGTTTAGATACAGAGTAACGGTCCCTCTGCAATGTCCCCGTCAAACACTCCCTGGACAGGAACAGAACAGGGTTATATACAGAGCAAAGCTCCCTCGATACTGTCCTCATCAAACACTCCCAGGACAGGAACAGGACAGTGTTAGATACAGAGTAAAGTTTCCTCTACACTTTCCCCATCAAACACTCCCAGGGCAGGAAAAGCACTGGGTTAGATACAGAGTAAAGCTCCCTCTACACTGTCTCAATCAAACACTCCCATGTCCGGTAGAGCACAGGGTTAGATACAGTGTAAACCTCCCTCTATACTCTCCCCATCAAACACTCCCTGGACTGGTACAGCACGGGGTTAGATACAGAGTAAAGCTACCCCTACACTGTGGCCATCATACACTCCCAGGGCAGGTACAGCACGGGGTTAGATACAGAGTAAAGCTCCCTCTACACTGTCTCCATCAAACACTCCCAGGAATGGTTCAGTTCAGGGTTAGATACAGAGTAAAGCTCCCTCTATACTGTCCCCATCAAACACTCCCAGTACTGGTATAGCACGGGGTTAGATACAGAGTAAATTTCCCTCTAAGCTGTCCCCATCAAACACTCCCAGGACAGGTATAGCACGGGGTTAGATACAGAGTAAAGCTCCCTCGTTACTGTCCCCATCAAACACTCCCAGGATAGGTACAGCAAAGGGTTAGATACAGAGTAAAGCTCCCTCTACACTGTGCCCATCAAACACTCACAGGGCAGGTACAGCACGGGGTTAGATTCAGAATAAAGCTCCCTCTGCACTGTCCCCATCAAACACTCCCAGAGCACGTACAGCATGGGGTTAGATATAGAGTAAAGCTCCCTCTACACTGTGTTCATCAAACACTCCCAGGATAGGTAAAGCACTGGGTTAGAATCAGAGTAAAGCTCCCTCTACACTGTTCCCATTAAACACTCCCAGAACAGGGTTAGATACAGAGTTAAGCTCCCTCTATACTGTCCCCATCAAACACTCCCAGGACAGGAACAGGACAGGGTTAGATACAGACTAAAGCTACCTCTACACTTTCCCCGTCAAACACTCCCAGGGCAGGTAAAGCACTGTTTTAGATACAGAGTAATGCTCCCTCGAAACTGTCCCCATCAAACACTCCCTGGACAGGTACAGCACGGGGTTAGGTACAGAGTAAAGCTCCCTCGATACTGTCCCCATCAAACACTCCCAGGACAGGTACAGCATGTGGTTTGATACAGAGTAAAGCTCCCTCAACACTTGAGTTATGCTGTTAAAAAGCCTCATTCTCCTTTGAATTAGATTTCAAAATAAATACAGTGTTCAAATTAAAAGTTCATCAGCTGGAGAAAATGGAAAAGCTCCAATTATTTTTCAATGTGCCTGGGTATAAACAACATTGTCCTGTCATATCGTTTATCCATGGAATCTAATCGAGGGATTTTGGGGATTTATATACAGAACAACATACCCGGGAGTGAGTTACAGACTGGAATCCAATCGAGGGGTTCGGGGTAGTTTATGTATATAATAACAGATACCCGGGAGTGAGTTACAGACTGGAATATAATCGAGGGGTTCGGGGTGGATTATATACAGATTAACAGATAACCGGGACTGAGTTACAGACTGGAATCTAATCAAGGGGTTCGCGGTGGTTTATATACAGAATAACAGACACCCGGGAGTGAGTTACAGACCTGAATGTAATCGAGGGGTTTGGGGTGGTTTATATACAGAATAACAAATACCCGGGAGTGAGTTACAGACTGGAATCTAATCGAGGGGTTTGGAGTGTTTTATATACAGAATAACAGATACCCGGGAGTGAGTTACAGACTGGAATCTAATCGAGGGGTTCGGGGTGGGTTATATATAGAATAACAGATACCCGGGAGTGAGTTACAGACTGGATTCTAATTGAGGAGTGTGGGGAGTTTTTATATAGGCTAACAGATACCCGGGAGTGAGTTACAGATTCGAATCTAACAGTGGTTTTCGGGATGGTTTAAATATAGATAATCAGATAGGTGAGAATGAGTTTCAGACTGGAATCTAATCGAGGGGTTTTGGGTGTTTATATATAGAATAACAGATACCCGGGAGTGAGTTACAGACTGGAATCTAATTGAGGGTTTCGGGGTGGATTATATATAGAATAACAGATACCCGGGAGTGAGTTACAGACTGGAATCTGATCGAAGGGTTCAGGGGGTTTATATACAGAATAACAGGTACCCGGGAGTGAGTTACAGACTGGAATCTCATCGAGAGTTTCGGGGGGTTTATACATAGAATAACAGTTACCCGGGTGTGAGCTACAGTCTGGAATCAAATCGAGCATTTTGGGGTGGTTTATATATAGAACAACAGACACCCGGGAGTGAGTTACAGACTGGAATCTAAAATTGGGCATTGGGGTGGATTATATATAGAATAACAGATACCCGGGAGTAAGTTACAGAACAGAATCTAATGGAGGGATTTGGAATGGTTTATACATAGAATAACACAACGGGAGTGAGTTACAGAGTGGAATCTAATCGAGGGGTTCAGGGGGTTTATATATAGAATAACAGATACCCGGGAATGAGTTACAGACTGGAATCTAATCAAGGGGTTCGGGCTGGTTTATATATAGAATAACAGATTCCCGGGAGTGAGGTACAGACTGGAATCTAATCGAGGGGTTCAGGGTGTTTATACATAGAATAATAGATACCCGGGATTGAGTAACAGACTGGAATCTAATCGAGGGGTTTGGGGTTTTATATATAGAATAATAGATACCCGCGATTGAGTAACAGACTGGAATCTAATCGAGGGGTTTGGGGTTTTATATATAGAATAATAGATACCCGCGATTGAGTAACAGACTGGAATCTAATCGAGGAGGCCAGTCAGACCATCAAACTACTTTCGACACTCTGCAAGGAAAGTTTCACTGGTCTCACTCGTCCGTCCTTTCCCCGAAACCCTGAAAATATTTTCCCTTCAGATTCACACCCAAAATTTGCTGAAAAGGGAAATTGGGGATGGTGGGGAGAGGGGGAGGCTGATGGAGTGAGAGAGAGAGTGAGAGAGAGAGAGAGGCAGAGAGATGGTGAGAGAGAGACAGATTGAGATAGAGAAAGAGAGACAAAACTCATGAAGAGAGAGAGAGATACAGGGCGAGATAGAGAGAGGGGCAGGGTGTTGTAGTGAGAGATAGACAGTGAAAAGCGAGGCGAGAAAGAGAGCGATGGAGAAAGAGACAGGCGTGAGAGAGAACGAATGTGACAGAGAGACAGTGGCAGAGCGAGGGAGAGAGAGAGCGACAGAGAGAGGTGGTGACAGGGATAGAGACGGGGCGATAGAGAGAGGGTCAGAGAATGACAGAGATAGAGTGAGAGACAGAGAGAGAGGGTGAAGGGCAGAGAGATGGGGTGAGAGAGAGAGGGAAATAGTGACAGTGAGATGGGGTGAGAAAGAAAGAGAGAGGGCGCGAGATAGAGAGGGAAATAGTGAGAGTGAGATGGGGTGAGAAAGAAAGAGAGAGAGGGCGAGAGAGAGGGTCAGAGAATGACAGAGAGATAAAATGAAAGACAGAGAGGGTGAAGGGGAGAGAGATGGGGAGAGAGAGAGGGAGATAGCGACAATGAGATGGGCTGAGGGAGAAATAGAGAGAGGGCGAGGGAGAGAGATAGAGAGAGGCGATTGAGTGAAAGAAAAATGGGTGGGGTGAGGGAGAGGCAGAGAGAGGGGAGTGAGTGTCCGAAATAGCGATGGGATGAGAGAGAGTATCAGAGAGACGAGTCGAGGGAAGGAAAAAGCGGTAGGGAGAGAGAGACCTGATGAAATGGGGCGAGAACCATTCTCAATATTTAAAATGGAGGCAGATAACTTCTCCACCGTTAAAACGGAGGGAGTTCCCTTTTCCGTCTTTAAAATGGAGGGAGATATCTGTGTCTCTGTCACGTTGAAAGTACTAATTTTCCATTCGTGAGGAGTCAAATCTGTCCTAAATGTCCCATTGCTGTGGGGACATAAAATGGCCACTGGGAACAAACCTAAACTGGCTGCCTGGTGTTTGTAGACTAGATTCTCAGAGGAAGAGAGACAGGGAGAGAAGACACAGATTGAATGAATGAGAAATAGAGACTCTCAGACCAAGTGGGTGACTGAGAGCCAGACAGTGAATAAAGGATATTGGTCATAGCACATGGAAAGAGCAAGAGGCCATTTAACCCTCCAACCCTGTTCCGACATTCAATGAGATCCAGGCTGATGTGTGATTGAAGCCCTTGGTCTCATATCTCTGCAGCGTGTTAGCTAACAGAAATCTATCAGCCTCAGTTTTAAACATGGACTAGTGGCTCAGCATCAATTTCCGTTCATGTGAGAGAGATCCAAACTAATACCACACTTGGCGTTTTAAAGTGTTTCTTAGTTTCTCTCCTGATATTCTAAAATTCTAAACATAGTTGAAAAACCATGACCCCAAGGCCCAGACTCCCCAAACCGGCGGGAATAGTTAGTCTTTTTCAAACCTCTACTTGCATTATTATCCTGAAATATTTCATCAAATCACCCCCTCACCTAAATTCCAGTGTAAAGCTTCATCTACACTGTTCAACAAACACACCCAAACCAAATACAGTATGGGGTTCGATAGAGAGTAACATTCCCTCTGCTCTGTCCCATCAAACAGGCCCAGGGAAGGGGCAGCACAGGGTTAGATACCAAGTAAAGACAGGGCCTATTGAGTGATAAACAGAGTTTCTCCATCTTTAAAATGGAGGGAGATATCTGTGTCTCTGTCACGTTGAAAGGACTATTTTACCATTCGTGAGGAGTCAACTCTGTCATAAATGTCCCAGTGCTGTGGGCACATAAAATGGCCACTGTGAACAAACCTAAAATGGACGCCTGGAGTTTGGGGATTTTTCTTACAGAATCTGAGAGGGAGAGAGAGAGAGAGAGAGAGCAGACGCGGAATGAGGGAATGTTAAAGAGAGAGACACAGAGTGAGAGGGGATGAACAGGCAGACGATCAAAGAATGATATCGGTCATAACATTGGGACATTTCTGACCGAGTTGAATTATGGCAAACTAGTGGCATTCTATCCTATTATCTTAAATTGTTAATAAATACTGAGAAACAGACACAGACACGGGCTTTGCAGCAGCAGAAAGAATGTGAATCATTCCATCCCGGGGGTTTTTACTTCCAGATTCAGTAATAGAAAATTCAGAATTCAAAATCACAGCAGCAAAGTGTGGGACTGAACCCCCGGATCCTTCAATATTCCAGGGAATACACGTGGAATTTATGTCTCCATACCTGTGTCTCTGTCACGTTTAAAATACTAATGTTACATGAGTCAACTCTGTCCTAAATGTCCCATTGCTGTTGGGACATAAAATGGCCACTGTGAACAAACCTAAAATGGCTGCCTGGTGTTTGTAGACTAGATTCTCAGAGGAAGAGAGACAGGGAGAGAAGACACAGATCGAGTGAATGAGAAATAGAGACTCTCAGACCAAGTGGGTGACTGAGAGCCAGACAGTGAATAAAGGATATTGGTCATAGCACATGGAAAGAGCAAGAGGCCATTTAACCCTCCAACCCTGTTCTGACATTCAATGCGATCCTGGTTTTTATGTGTGTGTGCCTGCGTCTATGAAAAAGTAAATATCTGTGCAAGTGTGTGCGTGTTTTTGTGTGTACATGAGAGAGAGAGAATGTATATATGTGTGTGTGTGTGAGAGCGTGTATGTGTGTGAGTTGGTGTGTGTGTGTGTGTTTGTGTGTGAGGAAGAATATATGTGTGTGTGAGATTGTGTGTGTTTGCGTGTATGAGAATGAATAGATCTACGAGTCTGTGTGTGAATCGGTGAGATAGAGAATCAGTGTCTGTGTGAGAGAGGATGTGTGTGCGTTTGAGAATACATCTGTGTGATTGTGACTATGTCTGTGTGAGCATGTGTATGAGAAAGAATATGTCTTTGTGAGTGTGTGAGAGAGAGTGTGTGTCTATGAGGAATAATATATCTGTGTAGCGTGAGTGTGAGAGAGAATGTGTGTGTGTATGTATGTGTGAAATAGAGAATATATGTGCGTGAGTGTGTCTGTGTGTGAGAGGATGTGTGTGTGTGTCTGCGTTTATGAGAAAGAATATATCTGTGCAATTGTGTGTTTGTGTGTTTGAGAGCGTTTGTGTCCAAATTGAAATGTAGTGGATTCCTTCCACATCATTAAAATGGAGGGGGATCCCTTCCCCATTTTAAATTGTACGGAGATCCCTTCTATATATTTTAAATGGAGGGCGACACCTCCTACATCTTAAAAATAGAGTGAGGTCCCTTTTCCATCTTTAAAATGTTGGTAGATCCCTTCTCCGTCATTAAAATGGAGGGAGATGTTTTCTCAATCTTTAAAATTGAGGTAGATCCCTTCTCCGTCTTTAAAATGCAGGGATATCTCTGTCATAGAGTCACAGAGGTCAACAGCACAGAAAAAGGCCTTTTGGCCCATCAAGTCTGTGCCGATCGAACAAGAACCTAACAATTCTAATCCTATTTTACAGCACTAGGCCCACAGCCTTCTATGCCAAGGCATCGCAAGTGCACATCCAAATATTCTTAAATGTTATGAGGGTTTCTGCCTCTAACCCCCTTTCAGGCAGTGAGTTCCAGATTCCCACCACCCTCTGGGTGAAAAAATCCTTCCCTACTTCCCCTCTAACCCTCCTGCCCCCTGCCTTAAATCTATGCTCCGTGGTTATTGTTCCCTCCACCAAGGGGAAAAGTTCCTTCCTCTCTACCCTATCAATGCCCCTCATTATTTTATTCACCTCAATCATGTCCTTCCTCAATCTCCTCTGCTCATGGGAAAATAATCCAAGTCTATCCTATCTCTCCTCATATCTTACATTCTCCAGCCCAGGCAACATCCTGGTAAATCTCCTCTGCTCTCTCTCTAGTGCAATCACATCCTTCCTACAATGCGGACTCCAGAACTACACGCAATACTCTAGCTGTGGCCTAACCAGCGTTTTATGCAGTTCCAGCATGACTTCCCTGCTCTTATATTCTATGTCTCGGCTAATAAAGGAAAGTATCTCATATGCCTTCTTAAACACCTTATTTACCTGTCCCACTACCTTAAGGGACCAGTGGACATACACACCAAGGTCTCTCTAATGCGCATTAGATCCCAGGGTCCTACCATTCATCATATATTCCTGTGCCTTGTGTGTCCTGCCCAAGTGCATCACCTCACACTTATCCGGATTAAAGTCCTTGAACCACTGACCAGTCCGTCTATATCCGCCTGTAATCTAAGGCTCTCCTCCTCACTATTTACCACACCACCAATTATCGTGTCATCCACAAACTTGCTGATCAACCCTCCTACATTGAAGCCTAAATTGTTTATACGTACCACACACAGCAAGGGACCCAACACCGACCCCAGGGGAACCCCACTGGACACAGGGATTCAGTCACAAAAACACCCCTTGACCATCACCCTCTGCTTCCTGCCACTCAGCCAATTCTGGATCCAAATTGAAAAATTGCCTTGGATCCCATGGGATCTTACCTTCGCTTTCGTTCTCCCTTGTGGGACCTTATCAAAAGCCTTGCTTATGTCCCACTAGGCTACGTCTTCTCCATCTTTAAAGTGGAGGAAGATCCATTCCCGTCTTTAAAATGGAGGGAGATCCATTGCCCAACTTGTGATGTGGAGGTGCTGGAACCTACAATGGAGGAAAGAGTGAAGCTTATTCGAGAATGAAATGTTAACCTGCGTGTGTAACACAGAAAGTTTACAACACAGAAGGAGGCCATTCAGCCCATCAATCTACTTTCGACACTCTGCAAGGAAAATTTCACTGGTCTCACTCGTCTGCCCTTTCCCCAAAATTATTATAATTGTTATTGAAGGTTGTTGCTCAGAAGCCAATGAAGACAAGGACAAGGCCAATTGTGTGAGGCATTTCGCATCATCTCTGACCTTATGAGGAAAGGATTCTGATTTTCTTATGAGGAAAGGTTGGACAGGCTGGGCCTGTATCCATTGGAGTTTAGAATTTGGAGAGGTGATCTTAGTGAAAGATGTAAGTTACTGAGGTGCCTTGACAGGGTGGATGTGGAGAAGATGTTTCCCCTTGTGGGAGAGTTTGGAACTAGGGGCGAAGTTTAAAACTATTTTCAAACAATTTAAAAAATGGATGCTAAGCTCCAATTCACACTCAGTGATGCAGTCTATAAAAAAAGGGAATTATTTAAAAAGATCTGAAAATGTCTACAAAACACAGCACACCCCAAATGAAGCTGATTCCAACATCAAACACAGAAGGAGTGTAAATCTCAATTCCATCCCACGTAATCACACTGCCCCGGGAATCATATCCTTCCTATAGTGTGGCTCCCAGGACTGTACACAATACTCCATCTGAGGTCTAACTAGCGTCTTATATAAATTCAGCATAACCTCCCTGCTCTTGTACTCTAAGCCCCTATTAGTAAAGCCCAGGATACAATATGCTTTATGAACCACTCGCTCAACCTGTCCTGCCACCTTCAATGAAATATGCACATCTTCACCCAGGTTTTTCTGCTCCTGCACCCCCTTCAAAATTACACCCCTAATTTTGTTTTTCATGTCCATGTTTCTCCTACCAAAATGCATCACATCAAACGTCTCCACATTGAACATCATTGGCCACCTATCTGCCCACTCTCCCAACTTGTAAATGTCCTTTTGATGCTCTACACTGTCCCCCTCTCTGTTTATCATTCTCCCAAGTTTTGTGCCATCCACAAACTCTGAAATGGTCCCCTGCACACCAATATCTCAATCATTTATATACAGCAGGGAAATCCAGGGTTCCAATACTGACCCCTGGGGAACTCCACTACAATCCTACATCCAGCCGGAAAAATTCCCATGAACCATTACTCTCTGTTTTCCTGGGAGAGAAAGAGAGAGAGAGAGATAGACGGAGAGATAGATTGGATGAAAGAGGTACAGAGATAGAAAGAGAGCAACAGAGAGACAAGGCGAAAGGGAGAGATATGGCAGCGACAGAGAGAGTAGCAGAGCAACAGAGATAAGTACTGAGTGAGAGAGAGAGAGAAAGACGGAACGACAGATAGAGAGACAGAGCGGCAGAGAGACAGGGTGAGAGGGAAAGAGAGCTGGGTAAGCGAGTGAAATAGAGAGGGGAGATCGAGCGAAAGAAAAAGGGATGAGTTGAGAGAGAGAGATGAAGAGAGGGGAGCGAGTGTAAGGTAAAGATATGGGGTGAGAGAGAGAAACAGAGAAATGTATAGAGTGGCAGAGAGATGGGGTGGGAGAGGGAGAGAAGGAATGAGATAGGATGAGAGAAAGAGAAAGTGTAGGCGGAATCTGAAAATGTTCAAAAATTTGTTAACATTATTGAGTGTAAAGGACAATATCCTGTGAGACATCCCTTCTCCATCTTTAAATTAGAGGGAGAGCCTTTAACCAACTTTAAAATGGGGGGGACCCCTTCCGCAACTTGTGATGTGGAAGTGCTGGAATCTAATCGAGGGGTTCGGGGTGGTTTATATATAGAATAACATACCCGGGAGTGAGTTACAGACTGGAATCTAATCGAGGGGTTCGGGGTGGTTTAAAATAGAATAACAGATACCCGGGAGTGAGTTACAGACTGGAATCTAATTGAGGGGTTCGGGGTGGTTTAAAATAGAATAACATACCCGGGAGTGAGTTACAGACTGGAATCTAATCGAGGGGTTCGGGGTGGTTTATATATAGAATAACATACCCGGGAGTGAGTTACAGACTGGAATCTAATCGAGGGGTTCGGGGTGGTTTATATGTAGAATAACATACCCGGGAGTGAGTTAAAGACTGGAATCTAATCGAGGGGTTCAGCGGGTTGAAATATAGAATAACAGATACCCAGAAGTGAGTTACAGACTGGAATCTAATCGAGGGGTTCGGGGTGGTATATATACAGAATAACAGATACCTGGGAGTGAGTTACAGACTGGAATCTAATCGAGGGGTTCCGGGGGTTTATATATAGAATAACAGATACCCGGGAGTGAGTTACAGACTGGAATCTAATCGAGGGGTTAGGGGTGGTTTATATATAGAATAACAGATACCCGGGAGTATGTTACAGACTGGAATCTAATCGAGGGGTTCGGGGTGGTTTATATATAGAATAACAGATACCCGGGAGTGAGTTACAGACTAGATTCTAATTGAGTAGAGTGGGGTGTATTTATATAGGCTAACAGATACCCGGGAGTGAGTTACAGATTAGAATCTAATAGACGTTTTCGGGATGGTTTAAATATAGATAATCAGATAGGTGAGAATGAGTTACAGACTGGAATCTAATCGAGGTGTTCAGGGGGTTTAAATATAGAATCACAGATAACCAAGAGTGAGTATGACTGGAATCAAATCGAAGGTTTTGTGGTGGTTTATATATAGAATAACAGATACCCGGGAGTGAGTTACAGACTGGAATCAAATCGAGGTGTTCGAGGTGGTTTATATATAGAATAACAGAGACCCGCGAGTGAGTTACAGACTGGAATCTAATAGAGGTGTTTGGTGGGTTTATATATAGAATCACTGATGGAGGAGAGTGAGTTACAAGCTGAAATCTAATCGAGAGATTCGGGGTTTAATTTATACAATCACAGATGCCCGAGATTGAGTTACAGACTGGAATCTAATTGAGGGGTTTGAGGGTTTTATAGATACAATCACAGATTCCCGAGATGAAGTTACAGACTGGAATCAATTCGAGAGGTTTGGGGGATTTATATATAGAATAACAGATACCCGGGAGTGAGTTAGAAAATGGAATCTAATCGAGGGGTTCGGGGTTGTTTATATATAGAATAACAGATACCCGGGAGTGAGTTACAGACTGGAATCTAATCGCGGGGTTCGGGGTGGATTATATATGGAATAGCAGATACCCGGGATTGAGTTATAGGCTGGATTCTAATCGAGGGGTTCGGTGGGTTCATATTTAGTATATCAGAAACCCGGCAGTGAGTTACAGACTGGAATCTTATCGAGGGGTTCGGGGGGTTTATATATAGAATAATAGATACCTGGGAGTGAGTTACAGACTGGAATCTAATCAAGGGGTTCGGGGTGGATTATATACAGAATAATAGATACCCAGGAGTGAGTTACAGACTGGAATCTAATCGTGGGTTTCAGGGGGTTTATTTATATAGTAACAGATACCCGGGAGTGAGTTACAGGCTGGAATCTAATCGAGGGGTTCAGGGGCTTTATATATGGAATAACAGATAACCGGGAGTGAGTTACAGACTGGAATCTAATCGAGGGGTTCGGGGTGGATTATATACAGAATAACAGATACCTGGGAGTGAGTTACAGGCTGGAATCTAATCGAGGGGTTCGGGGTGGTTTATGTATAGAATAACATATACCCGGGACGGAGTTACAGACTGGAATCTAATCGAGGGGTTCGGGGTGGTTTATATATAGAATAACAGATTCCCGGGATTGAGTTACAGGCTGGAATCTAATCGAAGGGTTCGTTGGGTTCATATTTAGTATAACAGATACCCGGGAGTGAGTTACAGACTTGAATCTAATCGAGGGGTTCAGGGGGTTTATATATAGAATAATAGATATCCGCGATTGAGTTACAGACTGGAATCTAATCGAGGGGTTCAGGGGATTTATATATAGAATAACAGATACCTCCGATTGAGTAATAGACTGGAATCTAATCGAAGAGGCCATTCAGCCCATCAAACTACTTTCGACACTCTGCAAGGAAAGTTTCACTGGTCTGACTCGTCCGCCCTTTCCCCGAAACCCTGAGAATATTTTCCCTTCAGCTTCACACCCAAAATTTGCTGAAAAGGGAAATTGAGGATGGTGGGGAGAGGGGGAGGCTGATGGAGTGAGAGAGAGAGTGAGAGAGAGAGAGAGGCAGAGAGATGGTGAGAGAGAGACAGATTGAGATAGAGAAAGAGAGACAAAACTCGCCAAGAGAGATAGAGAGACAGGGCGAGATAGAGAGAGGGGCAGGGTGTTGTAGTGAGAGAGAGACAGTGAAAGGCGAGGCGAGAAAGAGAGCGATGGAGAAAGAGACAGGCGTGGGAGAGAACGAATGTGACAGAGAGTCAGTGGCAGAGCGAGGGAGAGAGAGCGACAGAGAGAGGTGGTGATAGGGATAGAGACGGGGCGATAGAGAGAGGGTCAGAGAATGACAGAGATAGAATGAGAGACAGAGAGAGAGGGTGAAGGGCAGAGAGATGGGGTGAGAGAGAGAGGGAAATAGTTACAGTGAGATGGGGTGAGAAAGAAAGAGAGAGAGCGCGAGAGAGAGAGAGAGATGGAATTAGTGAGAGTGAGATGGGGTGAGAGAGAGAGGGTGAAGGGCAGAGAGATGGGGTGAGAGAGAGAGGGAAATAGTTACAGTGAGATGGGGTGAGAAAGAAAGAGAGAGAGCGCGAGAGAGAGAGAGAGAGAGAGAGAGGAAAATAGTGAGAGTGAAATGGGGTGAGAAAGAAAGAGAGATAGGATGAGAGAGAGAGAGTGAGGGAAATAGTGAGTGAGATGGGGTGAGAAAGAAAGAGAGAGAGCGCGAGAGAGAGAGAGAGCGGGAAATAGTGAGAGTGAGATGGGGTGAGAAAGAAAGAGAGATAGGATGAGAGAGAGAGAGTGAGGGAAATAGTGAATGAGATGGGGTGAGAAAGAAAGAGAGAGAGCGCGAGAGAGAGAGAGAGCGGGAAATAGTGAGAGTGAGATGGGGTGAGAAAGAAAGAGAGAGAGGGCGAGAGAGAGAGGGTCAGAGAATGACAGTGAGATAAAATGAAAGACAGAGAGGGTGAAGGGGAGAGAGATGGGGCGAGAGAGAGGGAGATAGCGACAATGAGATGGGCTGAGGGAGAAAGAGAGAGAGGGCGAGAAAGAGAGATAGAGAGAGGCGATTGAATGAAAGAAAAATGGGTGGGGTGAGGGAGAGGCAGAGAGAGGGGAGTGAGTGTCCGAAATAGCGATGGGATGAGAGAGAGTATCAGAGAGACGAGTCGAGGGAAGGAAAAAGCGGTAGGGAGAGAGAGACCTGACGAAATGGGGCGAGAACCATTCTCAATATTTAAAATGGAGGCAGATAACTTCTCCACCGTTAAAACGGAGGGAGTTCCCTTTTCAATCTTTAAAATGGAGGGAGATATCTGTGTCTCTGTCACGTTGAAAGTACTAATTTTCCATTCGTGAGGAGTCAACTCTGTCCTAAATGTCCCATTGCTGTGGGGACATAAAATGGCCACTGGGAACAAACCTAAACTGGCTGCCTGGTGTTTGTAGACTAGATTCTCAGAGGAAGAGAGACAGGGAGAGAAGACACAGATCGAGTGAATGAGAAATAGAGACTCTCAGACCAAGTGGGTGACTGAGAGCCAGACAGTGAATAAAGGATATTGGTCATAGCACATGGAAAGAGCAAGAGGCCATTTAACCCTCCAACCCTGTTCTGACATTCAATGAGATCCTGGCTGATCTGTGATTGAAGCCCTTGGTCTCATATCTCTGCAGCGTGTTAGCTAACAGAAATCTATCAGCCTCAGTTTTAAACATGGACTAGTGGCTCAGCATCAATTTCCGTTCATGTGAGAGAGATCCAAACTAATACCACACTTGGCGTTTTAAAGTGTTTCTTAGTTTCCCTCCTGAAATTCTAAAATTCTAAACATAGCTGAAAAACCATGACCCCAAGGCCCAGACTCCCCAAACCGGCGGGAATAGTTAGTCTTTTTCAAACCTCCACTTGCATTATTATCCTGAAATATTGCATCAAATCACCCCCTCACCTAAATTCCAGTGTAAAGCTTCATCTACACTGTTCAACAAACACACCCAAACCATATACAGTATGGGGTTCGATAGAGAGTAACATTCCCTCCGCTCTGTCCCATCAAACAGGCCCAGGGAAGGGGCAGCACAGGGTTAGATACCAAGTAAAGACAGGGCCTATTGAGTGACAAACAGAGTTTCTCCATCTTTAAAATGGAGGGAGATATCTGTGTCTCTGTCACGTTGAAAGGACTAATTTACCATTCGTGAGTAGTCAACTCTGTCATAAATGTCCCAATGCTGTGGGAACATAAAATGGCCACTGTGAACAAACCTAAAATGGCTGCCTGGTGTTTGGGGATTTTTCTTACAGAATCTGACAGGGGGAGAGAGAGAGAGAGAGAGAGAGAGCAGACGCGGAATGAGGGAATGTTAAAGAGAGAGGAACAGAGTGAGAGGGGATGAACAGGCAGACGATGAAAGAATGATATCGGTCATAACATTGGGACATTTCTGACTGAGTTGAATTAAGGCAAACTAGTGGCATTCTATCCTATTATCTTAAATTGTTAATAAATACTGAGAAACAGACACAGACATGGGCTTTGCAGCAGCAGAAAGAATGTGAATCATTCCATCCCGGGGGTTTTTACTTCCAGATTCAGTTTTAGAAAATTCAGAATTCAAATTCACAACAGCAAAGTGTGGGACTGAACGCCCGGATCCTTCAATATTCCAGGGAATACACGTGGAATTTATGTCTCCATACCTGTGTCTCTGTCACGTTTAAAATATTAATGTTACATGAGTGAGGAGTCAACTCTGTCCTAAATGCCCCATTGCTGTGGGGACATAAAATGGCCACTGTGAACAAACCTAAAATGGCTGCCTGGTGTTTGTAGACTAGATTCTCAGAGGAAGAGAGGCAGGGAGAGAAGACACAGATCGAGTGAATGAGAAATAGAGACTCTCAGACCAAGTGGGTGACTGAGAGCCAGACAGTGAATAAAGGATATTGGTCATAGCACATGGAAAGAGCAAGAGGCCATTTAACCCTCCAACCCTGTTCTGACATTCAAAGCGATCCTGGTTTTTATGTGTGTGTGCCTGCGTCTATGAGAAAGTATATATCTGTGCAAGTGTGTGCGTGTGTTTGTGTGTATATGAGAGAGAGAGAATGTATATATGTGTGTGTGTGTGTTTGTGTGTGAGGAAGAATGTATGTGTGTGTGAGATTGTGTGTATTCTCTGTTTTCCTGGGAGAGAAAGAGAGAGAGAGAGATAGACGGTGAGATAGATGGGATGAAAGAGGTACAGAGATAGAAAGAGAGCAACAGAGAGACACGGTAAAAGGGAGAGCGATGGGTGCGACTGAGAGAGTAGCAGAGTAACGGAGGAAAGGAGTGAGTGAGAGAGAGAAAGACGGAACGACAGATAGAGAGACAGAGGGGCAGAGAGACAGGGTGAGAGGGAAAGAGAGCTGGGTAAGCGAGTGAAATAGAGAGGGGAGATCGAGAAAAAGAAAAAGGGATGAGTTGAGAGAGAGAGATGAAGAGAGGGGAGCGACTGTAGGGTAAATTGATGGGGTGAGAGAGAGAAACAGAGAAATATATAGAGTGGCAGACAGATGGGATGGGAGGGGGAGAGAAGGAACGAGACAGGATGAGAGAAAGAGAAAGTGTAGGGGGAAACTGATAATGTTCAAAAATTTGTTAACATTATTGAGTATAAAGAACATCAAATCACCCCCTCACCTAAATTCCAGTGTAAAGCTTCATCCACTCTGTTTAACAAACACACCCAAACCAAATACAGTATGGGGTTCGATAGAGAGTAACATTCCCTCTGCTCTGTCCCATCAAACAGGCCCAGGGAAGGGGCAGCACAGGGTCAGAAACCAAGTAAAGACAGGGCCTATTGAGTGATAAACAGAGTTTCTCCATCTTTAAAATGGAGGGAGATATCTGTGTCTATGTCACATTGAAAGGACTAATTTACCATTCGTGAGTAGTCAACTCTGTCATAAATGTCCCAGTGCTGTGGGGACATAAAATGGCCACTGTGAACAAACCTAAAATGGACGCCTGGAGTTTGGGGAAATTTCTTACAGAATCTGAGAGGGGGAGAGAGAGAGAGCGAGAGAGCAGACGCGGAATGAGGGAATGTTAAAGAACGAGACACAGAGTGAGAGGGGATGAACAGGCAGACGATCAAAGAATGATATTAATCACAACAGATACCCGAGATTGAGTTACAGACTGGAATCTAACGGAGGGGTTTGGGTTTGTTTATATATAGAATAACAGACACCCGGCAGTGAGTTTCAGACAGGAATCTAACGGAGGAGTTTCGGGTGGTTTATATATAGAATAACAGAAGCCCGGGAGTGAGTTACGGGCTGAAATTTAATCGAGGGGTTCGGGGTGGTTTATATATAAATCATGTAGATATAATATATATCGAATAAAAGATATCCGGGAGTGAGTTAAAGAACGGAATCTCATCGAGGGGAATGAGGGGTTTATATATAGAATAATAGATACCCGGGAGTGAGTTACAGACAGGAATCTAATCGAGTGCTTCCGGGGGTTTATATACAGAATCATAGATACCCGGGATTGAGTTACAGGCTGGAATTTAATTAAGGGGTGCAGGGGGTTTATATATAGAATAATCGATACCCGGGATTGAGTTACAGACTCGAATCTAATCGAAGGGATCAGGGGGTTTATATATAGAATCATAGATACCCGGGATTGAGTTACAGACTGCAATCTAATCGAGGGGTTCGGGGAGTTTATATATAGAATAATCGATACCCGGGATTGAGTTACAGACTGGAATCTAATCGAGGGGTTCAGGGGGTTTATATATAGAATAATAAATACCTGGGATTGATTACAGACTGCAATCTAATCGAGGGGTTCAGTGGGTTTATATAGAGAATAATAGATACCCGGGAGTGAGTTACAGACTGAAATCTAATTGAGGGGTGCAGAGGGTTTATATAGAGTATAATAGATACCCAGGATTGAGTTACAGACTGGAATCAAGAACAGTTGAAAATATCATTTTTCTTGTGATGTGCTGAAGTGCAGGTTACAGAGGCTGATTCATGGAATGGGTAGTGTGAGTTTTTAACCAGCTTTATCCCAAATATCAAATTTAATTTCTCATTGGAACTGTTTGATGTTTTCTTAGTCTTGACACAAATGGATAGAGACTCTTTGGACCCTCACTGTTTGCAGCTTTTCACCATTTATAATGTAACCTGTTCCATCCTTTTTGAAGTGGGCAGCCACACATTTGCCTATAATGAAATCCATCTTTCACTATTTCACTCAATCACTTAAGGTGTACATATCTCTTTGGAATTTGAAGTGCAGGTTACAGATTGGATTGAAACTTCCTGCTTTAAGAATCATTAACCAAGTTTCACAGAGTTAAACATCAAAACTGACATTCTGAAACAGGAGAGGGCCCCACAACTTCAATTCTGTGATTCTCTAGCACCTCATGATCTGTATCTTACAATATGTCTGCCCCCTTCATGTCTCTGAAGACGTGGGAAATGTTTCAGACATTGGGGAACCATTTCTGTCAATCGGGATATTTCCTTTGAAGCATTTCATTGTCTTGGGACATTTACAGTAAACGGCTCCTTCAAAGGACATCATTAAAATTCACTCTTTAATCATCCAAATCCTTTTGTCCATTCAGACTCCCTGGCCCTACATCCTATTGTTTCAAAGCTAACTTACATTTCACAATGTAGGAATGTGTGAATGCAAACACTTTCTTCACACGTTGCCACAATACTAAGGCTCACACTATTCAGGGTGAAATTTTCAAGACAACATTCATCAACTGACAGATTTCCAGCTCCAGCTAATTGTAGATTTTTATTTTTAAATTTGGGATAACAGGACTGAAATTGTACGGCATCCCAGTGTGAGATTTAAACTCATGTTTATTTCAACCTTTAGCTCAGGAATTCACATTAAAACATGCAGAGAATTGAAACCTTCCTCATACAGTTGCCTGTTTGTTCCAGTGTTGGTATATTCCCTCTTTCTCTTGCGTTTTCACTTGTCTGAAGAAATTGAATTGTTGACATTGGATAATCATCTCTTTCCCATGAAAATGTAAACTCCTGGGAAACTGCAACAGACACAATCTTATGCAGTGATCAAAATCCTGCACCTTTATTCATCAATCCCATTTCCTATCTCTGTAGAAACTCCCTTCCACTGACAGGTTCTGAGATCCATATTCAATCTCAAAAACCACCACAGAAAAGTGACTGCTTATTTTAAACAGTGAATCTGAATTTGAAGTTCTGACTCAGTCACAGAATCGCAGAAATTTTGACTCTGTGGGATGAAAATTATCAGAATAACTTTGCAACATACAGGTAACCTGTAGTGACAGGAGGATACTTGTCTGTTCAAAAGGGATTCGATAAGATGCCTCACAAAGCTTGTTACTCAGGACAAGAGCTCATACACTCCCCTAATCTCCCCACCCAGTTCCTCTCAGGATTTGACAATTTGATCAAGTCACCCCTGATGCTACTAAATTTCAGGGAATACAACCCGAGTTTGTGCAATCTCACTTTGCAATTTAACCCTTGGAATCCAGGTCTCATTCTGGCAAAGCTGTGATGCACTCGAACTGTCTAAACTGTCCCTGGAGTGTCGGATTAACCCGGGTCACTCACAAATAACCAGGTCAGGTTCAAGACTCACCTGTCTCACTCGCTGAGACGCTCCTGTATCACTGGCCTTATTGTAGTCGGATGCCACGTTGGGAGCAGGACAGGTAGACGGGATTAGGATGACTGCTCGTGTGGAGGGTAAACACGAGGAATCTATCAGAGAATCAGAACAGACCAGGGAGAATCAAACAAGGAAACTGATGTTCAATTTATTAGACCTGATTTGTGGATTGTTTTTGTTTTGGGTGAGAATGTTGCAAACAAACACTCCCAGAAAGGATGAAGCAGGGGCTAGATACAGAGTAAAGCTCCCTCGATACTGTCCCCATCAAACACTCCCAGGACGGGAACATGACAGGGTCAGATACAGAGTAAAGCTACCTCTACACTTTCCCCATCAAACACTCCCAGGACAGGTACAGCACGGGGTTAGATACGGATAAGGCTCCCTCGATACTGTCCCCATCAAGCACTCCCAAGACAGGTAAGCACAGGGTTAGATACAGAGTAAAGGTCCCTCGATACTGTCCCCATCAAACACTCCCAGGACAGGTACAGCACAGGGTTTGATACAAGGTGAAGCTCCCTCTGCACTGTTCCCATAAAACACACCCAGGACAGGAACAGGACAGGGTTAGATACAGTGTAAAGCTCCCTCTACACTGTCTCCATCAAACACTACCAGGTCCGCTACAGCACAGGGTTAGATACAGGGTAAACCTCCCTCTATACTCTCCCCATCAAACTCTCACAGGACTGGTACAGCACGGGGTTTGATACAGAGTAAAGCTCCCTCTAAACTTCCCCATCAAACCCTCCCAGGACAGGTACAGCACGGGGTTAGATACAGAGTAAAGCTCCCTCTACACCATCCCCATCAAACACTCCCAGTGCAGGTACATTACGGGGTTAGATACAGAGTAAAGCTTCCTCTACACAATCCCCATCAAACACTCCCAGGACAGGTACAGCACGGTGTTAGATACAGAGTAAATCTCCCACTACACCATCCCCATCAAACACTCCCAGGCCAGGTACAGCACGGGTTTAGATACAGAATAAAGGTCCCACTGCACTGTCATCATCAAACACTCCCAGGGCAAGTACAGTACTGGGTTAGATACAGAGTAAAGCTCCCTCTACACCGTCCCCATCAAACACTCCCAGGGCAGGTACAGCACGGGGTTTGATACAGGGTAAAGCTTGCTCTACACTGTCCCCATCAAACTCTCCCTGGACAGGTAAAGCAGGGGTTATATACGGAGTAAACTCCCGCTAAACTGTCCCCATCATACACTCTCAGGACAGGAACAGCACGGGGTTAGATACAGAGTAAATCTCCCTGGGAGAGAGGGTTGGAGTGAGAGGGAGAGTCGGATGGGGTGAGAGGGAGATTGGGTTGGGGTGATTGGGAGAGTGGGTTGTGGGGAGAGCGAGAGTGGGTTGGGGTGAGAGGGAGAGTGGGTTGGGGTGAGAGGGAGAGTGGGTTGGGGTGAGAGGGAGAGTAGGTTGCGGTGAGAGGGAGAGTGGGTTGCGGTGAGAGTGAAAGTGGGTTGGGGAGAGAGGGAGAGTGGGTTGGGGAGAGAGGGAGAGTGGGTTGGGGTGAGTGGGAAAGCGGGTTGGGGTGAGAGGGAGAGTGAGTTGGGGTGAGAGGGAGAGTGTGTTGGGGTGAGTGGGAGAGCGGGTTGGGGTGAGAGGGAGAGAGGTTTGGGGTGAGGGGGAGAGCGGGTTGGGGTGAGAGTGAGAGCGGGTTGGGGTGAGAGGGAGAGTGGGTTGGGGTGAGAGGGAGAGCGGGTTGGGGTGAGAGGGAGAGCGGGTTGGGGTGAGAGGGAGAGCGGGTTGGGGTGAGAGGGAGAGGGGGTTGGGGTGTGAGGGAGACTGGGTTGGGGTGAGAGGGAGAGCGGGTTGGGGTGAGAGGGAGAGTAGGTTGCGGTGAGAGGGAGAGTGGGTTGCGGTGAGAGTGAAAGTGGGTTGGGGAGAGAGGGAGAGTGGGTTGGGGAGAGAGGGAGAGTGGGTTGGGGTGAGAGGGAGAGTGGGTTGGGGTGAGTGGGAAAGCGGGTTGGGGTGAGAGGGAGAGTGAGTTGGGGTGAGAGGGAGAGTGTGTTGGGGTGAGTGGGAGAGCGGGTTGGGGTGAGAGGGAGAGAGGTTTGGGGTGAGGGGGAGAGCGGGTTGGGGTGAGAGTGAGAGCGGGTTGGGGTGAGAGGGAGAGTGGGTTGGGGTGAGAGGGAGAGCGGGTTGGGGTGAGAGGGAGAGCGGGTTGGGGTGAGAGGGAGAGCGGGTTGGGGTGAGAGGGAGAGGGGGTTGGGGTGTGAGGGAGACTGGGTTGGGGTGAGAGGGAGAGCGGGTTGGGGTGAGAGGGAGAGAGCGTTGCGGTGAGAGGGAGAGTGGGTTGGGGTGAGAGGGAGAGTGGGTTGGGGTGAGAGGGAGAGTGGGTTGGGGTGAGAGGGAGAGTGGGTTGGGGTGAGAGGGAGAGTGGGTTGGGGTGAGAGGGAGAGTGGGTTGGGGTGAGAGGGAGAGTGGGTTGGGGTGAGAGGGAGAGTGGGTTGGGGACTGTGATTACTGCCAGTGTTTTGGGGGTTTGTGTGAGATCAGGGTTTGGAACTGGAGTAACACAACCAACAGGGGAAAGAAATATAGATTTATTATTAAGCCAAAAATAAAGACAGGCCCTTGTTGAAACCATGTCTGTCCTGGGATTAACCCTCAGTGGAAAGGAGCAGCAAGGGGTCCTGTCCTGTTATTAACCCTCAGTGGAGAGGATCAGCAAGGGGTCCTGTCTGGAAAGAGAGAGGGAGAGAGAAAGCTGGAGTGACAGAGACAGAGAAATGCCACCCCCTCCCCCAGAAACGTCGTGTGTTCCCTGTTGCAGTTCAGGAAAAGCTGCAGGCCGTTTCTGCACAGGGGGATCCCACAGGCAGCTATGTAATGCTATCCGGATGGGAACAGGGAGACACATTTCCTTCCCCAGCCTCATGCCTGCTGTAACCCTCCCTCTTCCCCCTCTCCCCCCCGGGCACCATGTGTGCTCTGAGTCCGGACACATCCCCAGAAAGGTCTAAACTCCTTCTCTTCAAACCGGGAACAAGCTGCTGCTTCCTGGGGGAGACTTTTTGAAATCTCCGTCCCAGCATCGATTTTTACAAACCAGGCGTCCCCGGGAGGGTGTGACTGAGGCTTTTCTGCAGAGACTGGGAGCTGGGCACTGACTCCACACTGGAGACCCTCCCCTAACCCCCCCCAGACCCTGTGTCTCTTCCTCACACCCAACCCCCTGCCTCTGTTTCACTGTCTTTTCCTGTTTCCCTCAATCTCCCCCCTCTCTCTCTGTTGTAACGTAGGGACACATCCTTGAGAGACTGAATTCAAATGACTGTTCCACCTCCCAATTCATCGCCCTGCCAAAAACACCAGCATTATTCAGGAATTAGCACAAACTTTTACACACTCTCACAGTTAGGACTTGGTAAAGGGCTCCTGAGGGACAGGAAATCAGTCCAATCAGCACTTTTAAATAAATTAACTGGTTGTGGCACAGTATGAAACACTGCAGGGAATTTGTGCACAGCAAGATCCCACAGGGTGCAGCCAGCTCTGCTCAGCACTTTTTAAATGGGGCAATATTTACACAGAGAGAGAGAGGCAGCAAGTTGGAGAAGGACTAAGACAGTGAAGACCCCCGACCCCTTCAGAACCTCAGAAAGACTGAGCGCTTTGCAGTGAAAGAATGAATGTTTAAAATGCTCTCATTGTTAGTGAGTCACTTGCTTCACTGTCCCTTGATTCATTTTCACAATTCGGCCTTTTCTAAAAGATCTGACTGGGAGCTGGGCAGAGTCTACACATTGGAGACCCCCAGATCCTGTGTCTATTCACACCCCCTCCTCTTGTTTTGCTACCTCAGCCCCTCTGTTTCAACCCTCTTTCCAGATATTATGGCAAACTTGTGGCATTCTAAATTATTATCTTATATTGTTAATAAATTCTGAGAAACAGACACAGACACGGGCTTTGCAGCAGCAGAAAGAATGTGAATCATTCCATCCCGGGGGTTTTTACTTCCAGATTCAGTTTTAGAAAATTCAGAATTCAAATTCACAACAGCAAAGTGTGGGAGTGAACGCCCGGATCCTTCAATATTCCAGGGAATACACGTGGAATTTATGTCTCCATACCTGTGTCTCTGTCACGTTTAAAATACTGATGTTACATGAGTTTACTCTGTCCTAAATGTCCCATTGCTGTGGGGACATAAAATGGCCACTGTGAACAAACCTAAAATGGCTGCCTGGTGTTTGTAGACTAGATTCTCAGAGGAAGAGAGACAGGGAGAGAAGACACAGATCGAGTGAATGAGAAATAGAGACTCTCAGACCAAGTGGGTGACTGAGAGCCAGACAGTGAATAAAGGATGTTGGTGATAGCACATGGAAAGAGCAAGAGGCCATTTAACCCTCCAACCCTGTTCTGACATTCAATGAGATCCTGGCTGATCTGTGATTGAACCACTTGGTCTCATATCTCTGCAGCGTGTTAGCTAACAGAAATCTATCAGCCTCAGTTTTAAACATGGAATAGTGGCTCAGCATCAATTTCCATTCAGTTGAGAGAGATCCAAACTAATACCACGCTTGGTGTTTTAAAGTGTTTCTTAGTTTCCCTCCTGCAATTCTAAAATTCTAAACATAGTTGAAAAACCATGGCCCCAAGGCCCAGACTCCCCAAACCGACGGAAATAGTTAGTCTTTTTCGAACATCTACTTGCATTATTATCCAGAAATATTGCATCAAATCACCCCCTCACCTAAATTCCAGTGTAAAGCTTCATCCACACTGTTCAACAAACACACCCAAACCAAATACAGTATGGGGTTCGATAGAGAGTTAAATTCCCTCTGCTCTGTCCCATCCAACAGGCCCAGGGAAGGTTCAACACCGGGTTTGATACCAAGTAAAGACAGGGCCTATTGTGTTATAAACAGAGAAATGGTCGTGTGTCGTCCAAACAGAGGCCGGGTGAAGTGTAGCATTCAGAGAGACACGGCCACGTGTTATATCAACTTAGAGAATGTCTAGTGCAGTATTAACTGAGGCAGGGTCTAGTGTAATTGAAACAGAGGCCTGGTCTAGTGCAATCAGAACGGAAACAGTTTGTTGCTCAGAATCCAATGAAGACAAGGACAAGGCCAATTGTGTGAGGCATTTCTCATCATCTCTGATCTTATGAGGAAAGGATTCCGATTTTCTTATGAGGAAAGGTTGGACAGGCTGGGCCTGTATCCATTGGAGTTTAGAATTTGGAGAGGTGATCTTAGTGAAAGATGTAAGTTACTGAGGTGCCTTGACAGGGTGGATGTGGAGAAGATGTTTCCCCTTGTGGGAGAGTTTGGAACTAGGGGCGAAGTTTAAAACTATTTTCAAACAATTTAAAAAATGGATGCTAAGCCCCAATTCACACTCAGTGATGCAGTCTATAAAAAAAGGGAATTATTTAAAAAGATCTGAAAATGTCTACGAAACACAGCACACCCCAAATGAAGCTGATTCCAACATCAAACACAGAAGGGGTGTAAATCTCAATTCCATCCCACGTAATCACACTGCCCCGGGAATCATATCCTTCCTATAGTGTTGCTCCCAGGACTGTACACAATACTCCATCTGAGGTCTAACTAGCGTCTTATATAAATTCAGCATAACCTCCCTGCTCTTGTACTCTATGCCCCTATTAGTAAAGTCCAGGATACGATATGCTTTTTGAACCACTCGCTCAACCTGTCCTGCCACCTTCAATGATCTATGAACATCTCCACCAGGTTTTTCTGCTCCTGCACCCCATTCATAATTTCACCCCTAATTTTATTTTTCCTGTCCATGTTCCTCCTACCAAAATGCATCACATCAAACGTCTCCACATTGAACATCATTGGCCACCTATCTGCCCACTCTCCCAACTTGTAAATGTCCTTTTGATGCTCTACACTGTCCCCCTCTCTGTTTATCATTCTCCCAAGTTTTGTGCCATCCACAAACTCTCAAATGGTCCCCTGCACACCAATATCTCAATCATTTATATACAGCAGGGAAATCCAGGGTTCCAATACTGACCCCAGTGAAACTCTACTACAATCCTACATCCAGCAGGAAAAATATCCGTGAACTCTCTGTTTCCTATCCATCAGCCAATTCTGTATCCACATTTCGCTGGTCTGAATCATCTGCCTTTTCACGGGACCCTGAAAAAATTTTCTATTCAGCTTTATATCCAATTTTGGCTCAAAAGAAGTGGGAGAGGGAGAGAGGGAGAGAGAGAGAGGGCGAGATAGATGGGATGAAAGAGGTACAGAGGTAGAAAGAGAGACAAGGCGAGAGGGAGAGAGATGGGGGCGACAGAGAGAGGAGCAGAGCAACGGAGGAAAGGAGTGAGAGAGAGGGAGAGATAGCCGGAATGAGAGATAGGGAGACAGAGCAGTGGAGAGACAGGGTGAGAGAGAAAGAGAGCTGGGGCGAGTGAGTGAGATAGAGAGAAGAGATAAAATGAAAGGAAAAGGGATGAGGTGAGAGAGAGAGAGGTGAAGAGAGGGGAGCGAGTTTAGGGTAAAGTGATGGGGTGAGAGAGAGAAACAGAGAAATGTGGTAGAGTGGCAGAGAGATGGGGTGGGAGAGGGAGAGAATGAAAATGAAGGTGAGAGAAAGAGAAAGTGTAGGGGGAAACTGAAAATGTTCAGAAATTAGTTAACTTTATTGAGTATAAAGAACAATATCCTGTGACATATCCCTTCTCCATCTTTAAATTGGAGGGAGATCCTTTCTCCATCTTTAAAATGGGGGGAGACCCCTTCCTCAACTTGTGATGTGGAAGTGCTGGAATCGAATCGAGGGGTTTGTGGGGTTTATATATAGAATAATAGATACCCGGGAGTGAGGTACAGACTGGAATCTAATCGAGGGGTTTGTGGGGTTTTTATATAGAATAATAGATACCCGGGAGTGAGGTACAGACTGGAATCTAATCGAGGGGTTCAGAGGGTTTATATATAGAATCATAGATACGCGGGAGTGAGTTACAGACTGGAATCTAATCGAAGTGATCAGGGGGTTTATATATATAATAATAATTACCCAGGTGTGAGTTACAGACTGGAATCTATTCGAGGTGTTCAGGGGGTTTATATAAAGATTAATCGATACCCGGGATTGAGTTCCAGACTGGAATCTAATCGAGGTGTTCAGGGGGTTTATATAAAGAATAATAGAGACCCGGGAGTGAGTTACGGACTGGAATCTAATCGAGGGGTTCAGGGGGTTTATATATAGAATAATAGATACCCGGGATTGAGTTACAGACTGGAATCACAAACTGTTGAAAACATATTTTTTCTTGTGATGTGCTGAAGTGCAGGTTACAGAGGCTGATTCATGGAATGTGTAGTGTGAGTTTTTAACCAGCTTTATCCCAAATATCAAATTTAATTTCTCATTGGAACTGTTTGATGTTTTATTAGTCTTGACACAAATGCATAGGGACTCTCTGGACCCTCACTGTTTGCAGCTTTTCACCATTTATAATGTAACCTGTTCCATCCTTTTTAAAGTGAGGAGCCACACATTTGCCTACAATGAATCCCATCTTGCACTATTTCACCCATTCACTTAAGGTGTACATATCTCTTTGGAATTTGAAGTGCAGGTTACAGATTGGATTGGAACTTTCTGCTTTAAGAATCATTAGCCAAGTTTCACAGAGTTAAACATCAAAACTGACATTCTGAAACAGGAGAGGGCCCCACAACTTCAATTCTGTGATTCACTGGTATCTCATGATCTGTATCTTACAATATCTCTGCCCCCTTCATGTCTCTGAGGACTTGGAAAGTTATTCAGACATTGGGGAACCATTTCATTGTCTCGGGACATTTACAGTAAACGGCTCCTTCAAAGGACATCATTAAAATTTACTCTTTAATCATCCAAATCCTGTTGCCCATTCAGACTCCCTGGCCCCACATCCTATTGGTTCAAAGGTAACTTACATTTCACAATGTAGGAATGTGTGAATGCAAACACTTTCTTCACACGTTTCCACAATACTAAGGCTCACACTATTCAGGGTGAAATTTTCAAGACAACATTCATCAACTGACAGATTTCCAGCTCCAAATGGAAGCTTCAAGATACAGAAAGTGACACAGAAATGAAACATCCGATTTATCTGAATCTGCATCCGTTATTGGACAGCGCGGGGTAAGATAGGAATTAAAGTTGTTGTTAAATTGTCCCCATCAAACGCTCCCAGAACAGGTACAGCATGGGGTTCCATACAGAGTAAAGCTCCCACAACAATTGAGTTATGAGATTAAAAAGCGTCATTCACCTTTGAATTTGAGTTCAATTTAAAAAGTGTTCAAATTAAAAGTTCATCAGCTGGAGGAAAGGGTAAAGCTCCAATTATTTTTCAACATGCCTGGCTATAAAAAACATGATTCATTTACATTAGTATCTTGAAGCATTTGATCAAATCACCCCTTAACCTCAATTCCAGTGTTTCAGAGTGAAGCTTTGACTACACTGTTCATCAAACACTCCCAACCCAAGTACAGTATGGGGTCCATAGAGAGTCAAATTCAAAAAATTGGTTCGATGGTGACAGGGGGAGAGACAGGGTGAAGGTTTTGAGAAAGGGATGAAGGGGGGGGGATGTGGTGAAAATCTTTTTAAATCAGCGAGTGGTGATGACCTGGAACCCGTGCAAAATGCGGTGTCTGGGGGATGAGTGTCTGATCAGTGTCTCCATAGTTGTGTCTCTGTCACGTTGAAAGTACCAATGTCACATTCCTGAGCAGTCAACTCTGTCAGAAATGTCCCAGTGCTGTGGGGACATAATATGGCCTCTGTGAACAAACCTAAAAGGTAGACTGGTGTTTGTGTCATTTATATAGATTCTGAGAGAGGAAGAGAGAGAGAGAGAGAGAGACCGAGCGAGTGAGAAGAAGACAGAGACACAGATGGAGAGGGAGACCGAGAGACAGAGATTGAAGGAAGGATATTTATCATAGTACATTGGAAGAGGAAGATTCCATTTCTCCCCACACCCTGTTTCTGACATTCAATGAGATCCTGACTGATCTCTGATCGACCTCCATATCTCTTTACACCTTTGCCTAACAAATATCTATCATCCTCAGATTGAAACATTAACAAGAGACTTTGTGTCAATTGACGTTTGCAGAAACTTGTTTCAAATTAAAGCTTTGGCTACACTGTCATCAAACACTCCCAACCCAAATACATTATGGGGTTCGATACAGGGTCAAATTCTCTTTGTACAAGAAATTTTTAATTGTAGATATTTATTTTTAATTTTAGGCTAACAGGACTGAAATTGTACGGCTTCCCAGTGTGAGATTTAAACTCCTGTTTATTTCAATCTTTAGCTCAGGAATTCACATTAAAACATGCAGAGAATTGAAACCTTCCTCATACGGTTGCCTGTTTGTTCCAGTGTTGGTATATTCCCTCTTTCTCTTGCGTTTTCACTTGTCTGAAGAAATTGAATTGTTGACATTGGATGATCATCCCTTTCCCATGAAAATGTAAACTCCTGGGAAACTGCAACAGACACAATCTAATGCAGTGATCAAAATCCTGCACCTTTATTCATCAATCCCATTTCCTATCTCTGTAGAAACTCCCTTCCACTGACAGATTATGAGATCCATACTCAATCTCAAAAACCATCACAGAAAAGTGACTGCTTATTTTAAACAGTGAATCTGAACTATTTGAAGTTCTGACTCAGACACAGAATCGCAGAAATTTTGACTCTGTGGGATGAAAATTATTAGAATAACTTTGCAACATACAGGTAACATCAATAGGATTTGACCATTTGATCAAGTCACCCCTGATGCTACTAAATTTCAGGGAATACAACCCGAGTTTGTGCAATCTCACTTTGCAATTTAACCCTTGGAATCCAGGTCTCATTCTGGCAAAGCTGTGATGCACTCGAACTGTCTAAACTGTCCCTGGAGTGTCGGATTAACCCGGGTCACTCACATACACCCAGGTCAGGTTCAAGACTCACCTGTCTCACTCGCTGAGACGCTCCTGTATCACTGGCCTTATTGTAGTCGGATGCCGCGTTGGGAGCAGGACAGGTAGACGGGATTAGGAAGACTGCTCATGTGGAGGGTAAACACGAGGGATCTATCAGAGAATCAGAACAGACCAGGGAGAATCAAACAAGGAAACTGACGTTCAATTTATTAGGCCTGATTTGTGGATTGTTTTTGTTTTGGGCGAGAATGTTGCCAACAAACACTCCCAGAGATGATGCAGCAGGGGCTAGATACAGAGTAAAGCTCCCTCGATACTGTCCCCATCAAACACTCCCTGGACAGGAACAGAACAGGGTTAGATACAGAGTAAAGCTCCCTCGATACTGTCCCCATCAAACACTCCCAGGGCAGGTACAGCACGGGGTTAGATACAGAGTAAAGCTACCTCCACACTGTCCACATCAAACACTCCCAGGCAATACACCACGGGGTTAGATACAGAGTAAAGCTCCCTCTATACTGTCCCCATCAAACACTCCCTGGACAGGAACTGGACAGGGTTAGGAACAGATTAAAGCTCCCTCTATACTGTCCCTATCAAACACTCCCAGGACTGGAACAGATCAGGGTTAGATACAGAGTAAAGCTCCCTCTACACTGTGGCCATCATACACTCCCAGGGCATGTACAGCACGGGGTTAGATACAGAGTAAATCTCCCTCTACACTGTCTCCATCAAACACTCCCAGGACTGGTACAGCTCAAGGTTATATAAGAGTAAATCTACCTCTATACTGTCCCCATCAAACACTCCCAGGACTGGTACAGCACGGGGTTAGATACAGAGTAAAGCTCCCCCTACACTGTGCCCATCATACACTCCCAGAGCAGGTACAGCACGGTGTTAGATACTGAGTAAATCTCCCTCTACACCGTCCCCAGCAAACACCCCCAGGGCAGGTACAGAACGGGGTTAGATACAGAGTAAATCTCCCTCTATACTGTCCCCATCAAAGACTACCAGGACAGGGAGTGGTGATAGGGAGAGTGGGTTGGTGTGAGAGGGTTGGGCTGAGAGGGAGAGTGGGATGGGATGAGAGGGAGAGTGGGTTAGGGTGAGAGGGAGAGTGGGTTGGGGTGAGAGGGAGAGTGGGTTGGGGTGAGAGGGAGAGTGGGTTGGGGTGAGAGGGAGAGTGGGTTGGGGTGAGAGGGAGAGTGGGTTGGGGTGAGAGGGAGAGTGGGTTGGGGTGAGAGGCAGAGTGGGTTGGGGTGAGAGGCAGAGTGGGTTGGGGTGAGAGGGAGAGTGGGTTGGGGTGAGAGGGAGAGTGGGTTGGGGTGAGAGGGAGAGTGGGTTGGGGACTGTGATTACTGCCAGTGTTTTGGGGTTTGTGTGAGATCAGGGTTTGGAACTGGAGTAACACAACCAACAAGGGAAAGAAATATAGATTTATTATTAAACCAAAAGTAATGATTGGCCCTTGTTGAAACCATGTCTGTCCTGGGGTTAACCCTCAGTGGAGAGGAGCAGCAAGGGGTCCTGTCTGGGAAGAGAGAGGGAGAGAGAAAGCTGGAGTGACAGAGACAGGGAAATTCCACCTCCTCCCCCAGAAACGTCGTGTGTTCCCTGCTGCAGTTCAGGAAAAGCTGCAGGCCGTTTCTGCACAGGGGGATCCCACAGGCAGCAATGTAATGCTATCCGGATGGGAACAGGGAGACACATTTCCTTCCCCAGCCTCATGCCTGCTGTAACCCTTCCTCTTCCCCCTCTCTCCCCCCCGGGCACCATGTGTGCTCTGAGTCCGGACATATCCCCAGAAAGGTCTAAACTCCTTCTCTTCAAACCGGGAACAAGCTGCTGCTTCCTGGGGGAGACTTTTGAAATCTCCATACCAGCATCGATTTTTACAAACCAGGCGTCCACGGGAGGCTGTGACTGAGGCTTTTCTGCAGAGACTGGGAGCTGGGCACTGACTCCACACTGGAGACCCTCCCCTAACCCCCCCAGACCCTGTGTCTCTTCCTCACCCCCAACCACCTGCCTCTGTTTCACTGTCTTTTCCTGTTTCCCTCAATCTCCCCCCTCTCTCTCTGTTGTAACGTAGGGACACATCCTAGAGAGACTGAATTCAAATGACTGTTCCACCTCCCAATTCATCGCCCTGCCTAAAACACCAGCATTATTCAGGAATTAGCTCAAACTTTTACACACTCTCACAGTTAGGACTTGGTAAAGGGATCCTGAGGGACAGGAAATGAGTCCAATCAGCACATTTTTAATCAATTAACTGGTTGTGGTACAGTATGAAACACTGCAGGGATTTTGTGCACAGCAAGATCCCACAGGGTGCAGTCAGCTCTGCACAGCACTTTTTAAATGGGGCAATATTTACACAGAGAGAGAGAGGCAGCAAGTTGGGGAGGGACCAAGACAGTGAAGACCCCCGACCCCTTCAGAACCTGAGAAAGACTGAGCGCTTTGCAGTGAAAGAATGAATGTTTAAAATGCTCTCATTGTTAGTGAGTCACTTGCTTCACTGTCCCTGGATTCATTTTCGCAATTCAGCCTTTTCAAAAAGATGTGACTGGGAGCTGGGCAGTGTCTACATATTAGAGACCCCCAGATCCTGTGTCTATTCACACCCCCTCCTCTTGTTTTGCTACCTCAGCCCCTCTGTTTCAACCCTCTTTCCAGACATTATGGCAAACTTGTGGCATTCTAAACTATTATCTTAAATTGTTAATAAATACTGAGAAACAGACACAGACACGGGCTTTGCAGCAGCAGAAAGAATGTGAATCATTCTATCCCGGGGGTTTTTACTTCCAGATTCAGTTTTAGAAAATTCAGAATTCAAATTCACAGCAGCAAAGTGTGGGACTGAACGCCCGGATCCTTCAATATTCCAGGGAATACACGTGGAATTTATGTCTCCATACCTGTGTCTCTGTCACGTTTAAAATACTAATGTTACATGAGTCAACTCTGTCCTAAATGTCCCATTGCTGTGGGGACATCAAATGGCCACTGTGAACAAACCTAAAATGGCTGCCTGGTGTTTGTAGACTAGATTCTCAGAGGAAGCGAGGCAGGGAGAGAGGGATAGAGAGCTGGGTAAGCGAGTGAGATAGAGAGAGGAGATCAAGCGATAAAAAAGGGATGAGTTGAGAGAGAGAGATGAAGAGAGGGGAGCGAGTGTAGGGTAAAGATATGGGGTGAGAGAGAGAAACAGAGAAATGTATAGAGTGGCAGAGAGATGGGGTGGGAGAGGGAGAGAAGGAACGAGACTGGATGAGAGAAAGAGAAAGTGTAGGGGGAAACTGAAAATATTCAAAAATGTGTTAACATTATTGAGTGTACAGAACAATATCCTGTGAGACATCCCTTCTCCATCTTAAAATTGGCGGGAGAGCCTTTAACCAACTTCAAAATGGGGGGAGACCCCTTCCTCAACTTGTGATGTGGAAGTGCTGGAATCTAATCGAGGGGTTCGGGGTGGTTTATATATAGAATAACATACCGGGAGTGAGTAACAGACTGGAATCTAATCGAGGGATTTGTGGGGTTTATATATAGAATAACAAACACCCGGGAGTGAGTTACAGACTGGAATTTAATCGAGGCATTCGGGGTGGTTTATATATAGAATAACAGACACCCGGCAGTGAGTTACAGGCAGGAATCTAACGGAGGGGTTTGGGGTGGTTTATATATAGAATAACAGACACCCGGCAGTGAGTTACAGACAGGAATCTAACGGAGGGGTTAAGGTTGGTTTATATATAGAATAACAGACACCCGGCAGTGAGTTACAGGCAGGAATCTAACGGAGGGGTTTGGGGTGGTTTATATATAGATTAACAGATGCCCGGGAGTGAGTTACAGGCAGGAATCTAACGGAGGGGTTTGGGGTGGTTTATATATAGATTAACAGATGCCCGGGAGTGAGTTATGGGCTGAAATTTAATCGAGGGGTTCGGGGTGGTTTATATATAAATCATGTAGATATAATATATATCGAATAAAAGATATCCGGGAGTGAGTTAAAGAACGGAATCTCATTGAGGGGAATGAGGGGTTTATATATAGAATAATAGATAACGGGAGAGAGTTACAGACTGGAATCTAATTGAAGGGTGCAGTGGTTTTATATACAGAATAATAGATACCCGGGAGTGAGTTACAGACTGGAATCTAATTGAAGGGTGCAGTGGTTTTATATACAGAATAACAGATACCCGGGAGTGAGTTACAGAGTGGAATCTAATCGAGGGTTTCAGGGGGTTTATATATAGAATAATCGATACCCGGGAGTGAGTTACAGACAGGAATCTAATCGAGTGCTTCCGGGGGTTTATATATAGAATCATAGATACCCGGGATTGAGTTACAGGCTGGAATTTAATTAAGGGGTGCAGGGGCTTTATATATAGAATTATCGATACCCGGGATTGAGTTACAGACTGCAATCTAATCGAGGGGTTCGGGGAGTTTATATATAGAATAATCGATACCCGGGATTGAGTTACAGACTGGAATCTAATCGAGGGGTTCAGTGGGTTTATATATAGAATCATAGATACCCGGGATTGAGTTACAGACTGCAATCTAATCGAGGGGTTCAGTGGGTTTATATAGAGAATAATAGATACCCGGGAGTGAGTTACAGACTGGAATCTAATTGAGGGGTGCAGGGGGTTTATATAGAGAATAATAGATACCCGGGAGTGAGTTACAGACTGGAATCTAATTGAGGGGTGCAGGGGGTATATATATATATAGAATAATAGATACCCGGAATTGAGTAACAGACTGGAATCAAGAACAGTTGAAAATATCATTTTTCTTTTGATGTGCTGAAGTGCGGGTTACAGAGGCTGATTCATGGAATGGGTAGTGTGAGTTTTTAACCAGCTTTATCCCAAATATCAAATTTAATTTCTCATTGGAACTGTTTGATGTTTTCTTAGTCTTGACACAAATGGATAGGGACTCTTTGGACCCCCACTGTTTGCAGCTTTTCACCATTTATAATGTAACCTGTTCCATCCTTTTTAAAGAGGGCAGCCACACATTTGCCTATAATGAAATCCATCTTTCACTATTTCACTCATTCACTTAAGGTGTACATATCTCTTTGGAATTTGAAGTGCAGGTTACAGATTGGATTGGAACTTTCTGCTTTAAGAATCATTAACCAAGTTTCACAGAGTTAAACATCAAAACTGACATTCTGAAACAGGAGAGGTCCCCACAACTTCAATTCTGTGATTCTCTAGCACCTCATGATCTGTATCTTACAATGTCCGCCCCCTTCATGTCTCTGAAGACGTGGGAAATCTTTCAGACATTGGGGAACCATTTCTGTCAATCGGGATATTTCCTTTGAAGCATTTCATTGTCTTGGGACATTTACAGTAAACGGCTCCTTCAAAGGACATCATTAAAATTCACTCTTTAATCATCCAAATCCTTTTGTCCATTCAGACTCCCTGGCCCTACATCCTATTGTTTCAAAGCTAACTTACATTTCACAATGTAGGAATGTGTGAATGCAAACACTTTCTTCACACGTTTCCAGAATACTAAGGCTCACACTATTCAGGGTGAACTTTTCAAGACAACATTCATCAACTGACAGATTTCCAGCTCCAGCTAATTGTAGATTTTTATTTTTAATTTTGGGATAACAGGACTGAAATTGTACGGCATCCCAGTGTGAGATTTAAACACCTGTTTATTTCAATCTTTAGCTCAGGAATTCACATTAAAACATGCAGAGAATTGAAACCTTCCTCATACAGTTGCCTGTTTGTTCCAGTGTTGGTATATTCCCTCTTTCTCTTGCGTTTTCACTTGTCTGAAGAAATTGAATTGTTGACATTGGATAATCATCCCTTTCCCATGAAAATGTAAACTCCTGGGAAACTGCAACAGAAACAATCTTTTGCAGTGATCAAAATCCTGCACCTTTATTCATCAATCCCATTTCCTATCTCTGTAGAAACTCCCTTCCACTGACAGATTCTGAGATCCATACTCAATCTCAAAAACCACCACAGAAAAGTGACTGCTTATTTTAAACAGTGAATCTGAACTATTTGAAGTTCTGACTCAGTCACAGAATCGCAGAAATTTTGACTCTGTGGGATGAAAATTATCAGAATAACTTTGCAACATACAGGTAACCTGTAGTGACAGGAGGATACTTGTCTGTTCAAAAGGGCTTCGATAAGATGCCTCACAAAGCTTGTTACTCAGGACAAGAGCTCATACATTCCCCTAATCTCCCCAACCAGTTCCTCTCAGGATTTGACAATTTGATCAAGTCACCCCTGATGCTACTAAATTTCAGGGAATACAACCCGAGTTTGTGCAATCTCACTTTGCAATTTAACCCTTGGAATCCAGGTCTCATTCTGGCAAAGCTGTGATGCACTCGAACTGTCTAAACTGTCCCTGGAGTGTCGGATTAACCCAGGTCACTCACATAAACCCAGGTCAGGTTCAAGACTCACCTGTCTCACTCGCTGAGACGCTCCTGTATCACTGGCCTTAATGTAGTCGGATGCCGCGTTGGGAGCAGGACAGGTAGACGGGATTAGGATGACTGCTCATGTGGAGGGTAAACACGAGGAATCTATCAGAGAATCAGAACAGACCCCGGAGAATCAAACAAGGAAACTGATGTTCAATTTATTAGGCCTGATTTGTGGATTGTTTTTGTTTTGGGCGAGAATGTTGCCGACAAACACTCCCAGAAAGGATGCAGCAGGGGCTAGATTCAGAGTAAAGCTCCCTCGATACTGTCCCCATCAAACACTCCCAGGACAGGTACAGCACGGGGTTAGATACAGAGTAAAGCTCCCTCGATACTGTCCCCATCAAGCACATCCAAGACAGGTAAGCACAGGGTTAGATACAAAATAAAGCTCCCTCGATACTGTCCATATCAAACACTCCCAGGAAAGGTACAGCACGGGGTTAGTTACGGATTAAGCTCCCTCGATACTGTCCCCATCAAGCACTCCCAGGACAGGTACAGCACGGGGTTAGATACAGAGTAAAGCTCCCTCGATACTGGCTCCAACAAGCACATCCAAGACAGGTAAGCACGGGGTTAGATACAAAGTAAAGCTCCCTCGATACTGTCCATATCAAACACTCCCAGGAAAGGTACAGCACGGGGTTAGATATAGTGTAAAGATCCCTCGATACTGTACCCATGAAACACTCCCAGGACAGGTACAGCTCGGGGTAGATATAGAGTATAGCTCCCTCTATACTGTCCCCATCAACCACTCCCAGGACAGGTACAACACGGGGTTAGACACAGAGTAAAGCTCCCTCTGCACTGTCCCAATCAAACACTCCTGGACAGGAACAGGACAGGGTTAGATACAGAGTAAACCTCCCTCTATACTCTCCCCATCAAACACTCCCAGGACTGGTACAGCATGGGCTTAAATACAGAGTAAAGCTCCCCCTACACTGTGGACATCATACACTCCCAGGGCAGGTACAGCACTGGGTTAGATACAGAATAAAATTCCCTATACACTGTCTACATCAAACACTCCCAGGGCTGGTTCAGCTCAGGTTTAGACACAAAAAAAAGCTCCGGCTATACTGTCCCAATCAAACACTACCAGTACAGGTACAGCACGGGGTTAGATACAGAGTAAATCTCCCCCTACACTGTGACCATCATACACTCCCAGGGCAGGTACAGCACGGGGTAAGATACAGAGTAAATCTCCCCCTACACTGTGCCCATCATACACTCCCAGGGCAGGTACAGCACGGGGTTAGATACAGAGTAACGCTCCCGCTAACCTGTCCCCATCAAACACTCCCAGGACTGGTACTTCCCAGGGTAAGATACAGTTTAAAGCTCCCTCTAAACTTTCCCCATGAAGCACTCCCAGGGCAGGTATAGGACAGGGTTATATACAGAATAAAGCTCCCTCTAAACTGTCCCCATCAAACCCTCCCAGGACAGGTACAGCACGGGGTTAGATACAGAGTTAAGCTCCCTCTGCACCGTCCCCATCAAACACTCCCAGGGAAGGTACAGCACGGGGTTAGATAGAGAGTAAAGCTCCCTCTACACTGTCTCCCTCAAACACTACCAGGACAGGTACAGCACGGTGTTCGATACAGAGTAAATCTCCCTCTATACTGTCACCATCAAACACTCCCAGGACTGGTACAGCACAGGGTTAGATACAGAGTAAATCTCCCCCTACACTGTGACCATCATACACTCCCAGGGCAGGTACAGCACGGGGTAAGATACAGAGTAAATCTCCCCCTACACTGTGCCCATCATACACTCCCAGGGCAGGTACAGCACGGGGTTAGATACAGAGTAACGCTCCCGCTAACCTGTCCCCATCAAACACTCCCAGGACTGGTATTTCCCAGGGTAAGATACAGTTTAAAGCTCCCTCTACACTTTCCCCATGAAGCACTCCCAGGGCAGGTATAGGACAGGGTTATATACAGAATAAAGCTCCCTCTAAACTGTCCCCATCAAACCCTCCCAGGACAGGTACAGCACGGGGTTAGATACAGAGTTAAGCTCCCTCTGCACTGTCCCCATCAAACACTCCCAGGGAAGGTACAGCACGGGGTTAGATAGAGAGTAAAGCTCCCTCTACACTGTCTCCCTCAAACACTACCAGGACAGGTACAGCACGGTGTTCGATACAGAGTAAATCTCCCTCTATACTGTCACCATCAAACACTCCCAGGACTGGTACAGCACAGGGTTAGATACAGAGAAAAGCTCCCCCTACACTGTGCCCATCAAACACTCTCAGGGCAGGTACAGAACGGTGTTGATACAGAGTAAATCTCCATCTAACCTGTCCCCATCAAACACACCCAGGACTGGAACAGCACGGGGTTAGATACAGAGTAAACTCCCTCTAACCTGTCCCCATCAAACACTCCCAGGACAGGAACAGGGCAGGGTTAGATACAGAGTAAAGCTCCCTCTACACTGTCCCCATTAAACACTCCCAGGACAGGACCAGGACAGTCTTAGATACAGTGTAAAGCTCCCTCTATACTGTCCCCATCAAAAACTCCCAGGACAGGAACAGGACAGGGTTAGATACAGAATAAAGCTACCTCTTCACTTTCCCAATCAAACACTCGCAGGGCAGGTAAAGCACTGGGTTAGATACAGAGTAAAGCTCCATCGATACTGTCCCCATCAAACCCCATCAAACACTCCCAGGACAGGTACAGCAAGGTGTTAGATACAGAGTAATGCTCCCTCTACACTCTCCCCATCAAACACTCCTAGGGCAGGTACCGCACGGGTCTAGATACTGAGTTAAGCTCCCTCGATTCTGTCCCCATCAAACACTCCCTGGACAGGTACAGCACGGGGTTAGATACAGAGTAAAGCTCCCTCTACACTGTGCCCATCAAACACTCTCAGGGCAGGTACAGCACGGGGTTAGATACAGAATAAAGCTCCCTCTACACTGTCCCCATAAAACACTCCCAGGACAGGTACAGCATGGGATAATATGCAGAGTAAATCTCCCACTAAACTGTCCCCATCAAACACTCCCAGGACAGATAAAGCACGAGGTTAGATACAGAGTAAAGCTCCCTCTACACCGTCCCCATCAAAAACTCCCAGGGCAGGTACAGTACGGGTTAAAATACAGAGTAAAGCTCCCTCTATACTGTCCCCATCAAACACTCCCAGGACAGGAACAGAACAGGGTTAGATACAGAGTAAATCTCCCTCTGCACTGTGGCCATCATACACTCCCAGGGCATGTACAGCACGGGGTTCGATACAGATTAAAGCTCCCTCTACACTGTCTCCATCAAACACTCCCAGGACTGGTACAGCTCAGGTTTAGATACAGAGTAAATCTCCCTCTATACTGTCCCCATCAAACACTCCCAGGACTGGTACAGCACGGGGTTAGATATTGAGTAAAGCTCCCCCTACACGTTGCCCATCAAACACTCCCAGGACAGGTACAGCACGGCGTTAAATGCAGAGTAAATTTCCCTCTAACCTGTCCGCATCAAACACTCCCAGGACTGGTACAGCACAGGGTTAGATACAGAGTAAAGCTCCCTTTACACTGATCCCATCAAGCACTCACAGGGCAGATAAAGGACAGGGTTAGATACAGAGTAGATCATCCTCTACACCGTCCCCATCAAACTCTCCCAGGGCAGGTACAGCACGGGGTTAGATACAGAGTAAAGCTCCCTCTGCACTGTCTCCATTAAACACTCCCAGGACTGGTACAGCTCAGTGTTAGATACAGAGTTAATCTCACTCTATACTGTCCCCATGAAACACTCCCAGGACTGGTACAGCACGGGGTTAGATACAGAGTAAAGCTCCCTCTACACTGTCCCCATCAAACACTCCCAGGGAAGGTACAGCACGGGGTTAGATAGAGAGTAAAGCTCCCTCTACACTGTCTCCCTCAAACACTACCAGGACAGGTACAGCACGGTGTTCGATACAGAGTAAATCTCCCTCTATACTGTCACCATCAAACACTCCCAGGACTGGTACAGCACAGGGTTAGATACAGAGAAAAGCTCCCCCTACACTGTGCCCATCAAACACTCTCAGGGCAGGTACAGAACGGTGTTGATACAGAGTAAATCTCCATCTAACCTGTCCCCATCAAACACACCCAGGACTGGAACAGCACGGGGTTAGATACAGAGTAAACTCCCTCTAACCTGTCCCCATCAAACACTCCCAGGACAGGAACAGGGCAGGGTTAGATACAGAGTAAAGCTCCCTCTACACTGTCCCCATTAAACACTCCCAGGACAGGACCAGGACAGTCTTAGATACAGTGTAAAGCTCCCTCTATACTGTCCCCATCAAAAACTCCCAGGACAGGAACAGGACAGGGTTAGATACAGAATAAAGCTACCTCTTCACTTTCCCAATCAAACACTCGCAGGGCAGGTAAAGCACTGGGTTAGATACAGAGTAAAGCTCCATCGATACTGTCCCCATCAAACCCCATCAAACACTCCCAGGACAGGTACAGCAAGGTGTTAGATACAGAGTAATGCTCCCTCTACACTCTCCCCATCAAACACTCCTAGGGCAGGTACCGCACGGGTCTAGATACTGAGTTAAGCTCCCTCGATTCTGTCCCCATCAAACACTCCCTGGACAGGTACAGCACGGGGTTAGATACAGAGTAAAGCTCCCTCTACACTGTGCCCATCAAACACTCTCAGGGCAGGTACAGCACGGGGTTAGATACAGAATAAAGCTCCCTCTACACTGTCCCCATAAAACACTCCCAGGACAGGTACAGCATGGGATAATATGCAGAGTAAATCTCCCACTAAACTGTCCCCATCAAACACTCCCAGGACAGATAAAGCACGAGGTTAGATACAGAGTAAAGCTCCCTCTACACCGTCCCCATCAAAAACTCCCAGGGCAGGTACAGTACGGGTTAAAATACAGAGTAAAGCTCCCTCTATACTGTCCCCATCAAACACTCCCTGGACAGGAACTGGACAGGGTTAGAAAAAGATTAAAGCTCCCTCTATACTGTCCCCATCAAACATTCCCAGGACAGGAACAGAACAGGGTTAGATACAGAGTAAATCTCCCTCTGCACTGTGGCCATCATACACTCCCAGGGCATGTACAGCACGGGGTTCGATACAGATTAAAGCTCCCTCTACACTGTCTCCATCAAACACTCCCAGGACTGGTACAGCTCAGGTTTAGATACAGAGTAAATCTCCCTCTATACTGTCCCCATCAAACACTCCCAGGACTGGTACAGCACGGGGTTAGATACTGAGTAAAGCTCCCCCTACACGTTGCCCATCAAACACTCCCAGGACAGGTACAGCACGGCGTTAAATGCAGAGTAAATTTCCCTCTAACCTGTCCGCATCAAACACTCCCAGGACTGGTACAGCACAGGGTTAGATACAGAGTAAAGCTCCCTTTACACTGATCCCATCAAGCACTCACAGGGCAGATAAAGGACAGGGTTAGATACAGAGTAGATCATCCTCTACACCGTCCCCATCAAACTCTCCCAGGGCAGGTACAGCACGGGGTTAGATACAGAGTAAAGCTCCCTCTGCACTGTCTCCATTAAACACTCCCAGACTGGTACAGCTCAGTGTTAGATACAGAGTTAATCTCACTCTATACTGTCCCCATGAAACACTCCCAGGACTGGTACAGCACGGGGTTAGATACAGAGTAAAGCTCCCTCTACACCGTCCCAATCAAACACCCCCAGGGCAGGTACAGAACGGGGTTAGATACAGAGTAAAGCTCCCTCTACACTGTCCCCATGAAACACTCCCAAGACTGGTACAGCTCAGGGTTAGATACAGAGTAAATCTCCCTCTATACTGTCCCCATCAAACACTCCCAGGACTGGTACAGCACAGGGTTAGATACAGAGAAAAGCTCCCCCTACACTGTGCCCATCATACACTCCCAGGGCAGGTACAGCACGGTGTTAGATACAGAGTAAATCTCCATCTAACCTGTCCCCATCAAACACTCCCAGGACAGGAACAGGACAGGGTTAGATACAGTGTAAAGCTCCCTCTATACTGTCCCCATCAAACACTCCCAGGACAGGGAGTGGTGATAGGGAGAGTGGGTTGGTGTGAGAGGGTTGGGGTGATAGGGAGAGTGGGATGGGATGAGAGGGAGGGTGGGTTGGGGTGAGAGGGAGAGTGGGTTGGGGTGAGAGGGAGAGTGGATTGGGGTGAGAGGGAGAGTGGGTTGGGGTGAGAGGGAGAGTGGGTTGGGGTGAGAGGGAGAGTGGGTTGGGGTGAGAGGGAGAGTGGGTTGGGGTAGAGGGAGAGTGGGTTGGGGTGAGAGGGAGAGTGGGTTGGGCTGAGAGGGAGAGTGGGTTGGGGTGAGAGGGAGAGTGGGTTGTGGTGAGAGGGAGAGTGGGTTGGGGTGAGTGGGAGAGTGGGTTGGGCTGAGAGGGAGAGTGGGTTAGGGTGAGAGGGAGAGTGGGTTGGGGTGAGAGGGAGAGAGGGTTGGGGTGAGAGGGAGAGTGGGTTGGGGTGAGAGGGAGAGTGGGTTGGGGTGAGAGGGAGAGTGGGTTGGGGTGAGAGGGAGAGTGGGTTGGGGAATGCGATTACTGCCAGTGTTTTGGGGGTTTGTGTGAGATCAGGGTTTGGAACTGGAGTAACACAACCAACAGGGGAAAGAAATATAGATTTATTATTAAACCAAAAATAATGTTAGGCCCTTGTTGAAACCATGTCTGTCCTGGGGTTAACCCTCAGTGGACATGATCAGCAAGGGGTCCTGTCTGGGAAGAGAGAGGGAGAGAGAAAGCTGGAGTGACAGAGACAGGGAAATTCCACCCCATCCCCCAGAAACGTCGTGTGTTCCCTGTTGCAGTTCAGGAAAAGCTGCAGGCCGTTTCTGCACAGGGGGATCCCACAGGCAGCAATGTATTGCTATCCGGATGGGAACAGGGAGACACATTTCCTTCCCCAGCCTCATGCCTGCTGTAACCCTCCCTCTTCCCCCTCTCCCCCCGCCCCCGGGCACCATGTGTGCTCTGAGTCCGGACACATCCCCAGAAAGGCCTAAACTCCTTCTCTTCAAACCGGGAACAAGCTGCTGCTTCCTGGGGGAGACTTTTTGAAATCTCCGTCCCAGCATCGATTTTTACAAACCAGGCGTCCCCGGGAGGGTGTGACTGAGGCTTTTCTGCAGAGACTGGGAGCTGGGCACTGACTCCAAACTGGAGACCCTCCCCTAAACCCACCCGGACCCTGTGTCTCTTCCTCACCCCCAAGCCCCTGCCTCTGTTTCACTGTCTTTTCCTGTTTCCCTCAATCTCCCCCCTCTCTCTCTGTTGTAACGTAGGGACACATCCTAGAGAGACTGAATTCAAATGACTGTTCCACCTCCCAATTCATCGCCCTGCCTAAAACACCAACATTATTCAGGAATTAGCACAAACTTTTACACACTCTCACAGTTAGGACTTGGTAAAGGGATCCCGAGGGACAGGAAATCAGTCCAATCAGCACATTTTTAATCAATTAACTGGTTGTGGCACAGTATGAAACACTGCAGGGAATTTGTGCACAGCAAGATCCCACAGGGTGCAGCCACCTCTGTTCAGCACTTTTTAAATGGGGCAATATTTACACAGAGAGAGAGAGGCAGCAAGTTGGAAAGGGACTAAGACAGTGAAGACCCCCGACCCCTTCAGAACCTCAGAAAGACTGAGCGCTTTGCAGTGAATGAATGAATGTTTAAAATGCTCTCATTGTTAGTGAGTCACTTGCTTCACTGTCCCTGGATTCATTTTCGCAATTCAGCCTTTTCTAAAAGATGTGACTGGGAGCTGGGCAGAGTCTACACATTGGAGACCCCCAGATCCTGTGTCTATTCATACCCCCTCCTCTTGTTTTGCTACCTCAGCCCCTCTGTTTCAACCCTCTTTCCAGACATTATGGCAAACTTGTGGCATTCTAAACTATTATCTTAAATTGTTAATAAATACTGAGAAACAGACACAGACACGGGCTTTGCAGCAGCAGAAAGAATGTGAATCATTCCATCCCGGGGGTTTTTACTTCCAGATTTAGTTTTAGAAAATTCAGAAGTCAAATTCACAGCAGCAAAGTGTGGGAGTGAACGCCCGGATCCTTCAATATTCCAGGGAATACACGTGGAATTTATGTCTCCATACCTGTGTCTCTGTCACGTTTAAAATACTAATGTTACATGAGTCAACTCTGTCCCAAGTGTCCCATTGCTGTGGGGACATAAAATGGCCACTGTGAACAAACCTGAAATGGCTGCCTGGTGTTTGTAGACTAGATTCTCAGAGGAAGATAGGAAGGGAGAGAGGGAAAGAGAGCTGGGTAAGCGAGTGAGATAGAGAGAGGAGATGAAGCGATAAAAAAGGGTTGAGGTGAGAGAGAGAGATGAAGAGAGGGGAGCGAGTGTAGGGTAAAGATATGGGGTGAGATTGAGAAACAGAGAAATATATAGGGTGGCAGAGAGATGGGGTGGGAGAGGGAGAGAAGGAACGAGACAGGGTGAGAGAAAGAGAAAGTGTAGGGGGAAACTGAAAATGATCATAAATTTGTTAACTTTATTGAGTATAAAGAACAATATCCTGTGAGACATCCCTTCTCCATCTTTAAATTAGAGGGAGAGCTATTAAACAACTTTAAAATGGGGGGAGACCCCTTCCTCAATTTGTGATGTGGAATTGCTGGAATCTAATCGAGGGGTTCGGGGTGGTTTATATATAGAATAACAGATACCCGGGAGTGAGTTACAAACTGGAATCTAATCGAGGGGTTCGGGGTGGTTTATATACAGAATAACAAATACCCTGGAGTGAGTTACAGACTGGAATCTAATCGCGGGGTTCGGGGTGGTTTATATATAGAATAACAGATACCCGGGAGTGGGTTACAGACTGGAATCTAATCGAGGACTTCAGGGGGTTTATTTATAGAATAACAGTTACCCGAAAGTGAGTTACAGACTGGAATCTAATCGAGGGGTTCGGGGGGTATATATGTAGAATAATTGATTCGCTGGATTGAGTTCCAGGCTGGAATCTAATCGAGGGGTTCAGGGGGTTTATATATAGAATAATAGATTCCTGGGCTTGTGTTACAGACTGGAATCTAATCGAGGGCTTCAGGGGGTTTATATGTAGAATCATTGATTCGCGGGATTGAGTTACAGGCTGGAATCTAATCGAGGGGTTCAAGTGGTTTATATGTAGAATAATTGATTCCCAGCCTTGTGTTACAGACTGGAATCTAATCGAGGGGTTCAGGGGATTTATATGTAGAATAATTGATTCCCTGGAGTGAGTTAGACTGGAATCAAATCGTAGGTTTTGTGGTGGTTTATATATAGGAAAACAGATACCCGGGAGTGATTTTCAGGCTGGAATCTAATTGAGGTGTTCGTGGTGGTTTATATATAGAATAACAGATACCTGCGAGTGAGTTACAGACTGGAATCTAATAGAGGGGGTTGGGGTGGTTTATATATAGAATAACAGATACCCGGGAGTGAGTTACAGACTGGAATCTCATTGAGGGGTTCGGGGGATTTATATATAGAATAACAGATACCCGGGAGTGAGTTACAGACTGGAATCTCATCCTGGGTGTCGGGGGGGGGTGGTTTATACTTAGAATAACAGTTACCCGGGTGTGATTTACAGACTGGAATCAAATCGAGGGGTTTGGGGTGGTTTATATAAAGAATAAGAGACACCCGGGAGTGAGTTACAGACTGGAATCTAAAAGAGGGGTTTGGGGTGGTTTTTACATAGAATAACAGATACCCGGGAGTGAGTTACAGAACAGAATCTAATGGAGGGATTTGGAATGGTTTATACATAGAATAACACAAAGGGAGTGAGTTACAGAGTGGAATCTCATCGAGGGGCTCGGGGGTTTATATATAGAATAACAGTTACCCGGGAGTGAGTTACAGACTGGAATCTCATCGAGGGTTTCGGGGTGTTTATACATAGAATAACAGTACCCGGGACTGAGTTACAGACTGGAATCAAATCGAGGGGTTCGGGGTGGATTATATATAGAATCATAGATACCCGAGAGTATGTTACAGACTGGAATCTAATCGAGGGGTTCGGGGTGGTTTATATATTGAATAATAGATACCCGAGAGTATGTTAAAGATTGGAATCTAATCGAGGGGTTTGGGGAGTGTATATATAGAATAACAGATTCCCTGCAGTGAGTTACAGACTGGAATCTAATCGAGGTGTTCAGGGGGTTTATATGTAGAATAATTGATTCCCGGCATTGAGTTACAGAGTAGAATCTAATCGAGGTGATCAGGGGGTTTATATGTAGAATAATTGATTCCCGGGAGTGAGTTACAGACTGGAATGTAATCGAGGGGTTCAGGGGTTTTAAATATAGAATCACAGATAACCAAGAGTGAGTTAGACTGGAATCAAATCGTAGGTTTTGTGGTGGTTTATATATAGGATAACAGATACCCGGGAGTGATTTTCAGGCTGGAATCTAATTGAGGTGTTCGTGGTGGTTTGTATATAGAACGACAGATACCCGCGAGTGAGTTACAGACTGGAATATCATCGAGGGGTTCGGGGGATTTATATATAGAATAACAGATACCCGGGAATGAGTTACATACTGGAATCAAATCGAGGGGTTTGGGGAGGTTTATATAAGAATAACAGTTACCCGGGAGTGAGTTACAGACTGGAATCCAATCCAGGGGTATGGGGTGGTTTATATATAGAATAACAGACACCCGGGAGTGAGTTTCAGACTGGAATCTAATCGAGGGGTATGGGGTGGTTTACATATAGAATAAGAGACACCCAGGAGTGAGTTACAGACTGGAATCCAAAAGAGGGGGTTGGGGTGGTTTTTACATAGAATAACAGACACCCGGGAGTGAGGTGCAGACTGGAATCTAATTGAGGGGTTGGAGTGGTTTATATTTTGAATAACAGATACCCGGGAGTGAGTTACAGAACAGAATCTAATGGAGGGATTTGGGATGGTTTATACATAGAATAACATAATGGGAGTGAGTTACAGAGTGGAATCTCATCGAGGGGTTCGGGGTTTTTATATATAGAATAACACTTTCCCGGGAGTGAGTTACAGACTGGAATCTCATCGAGGGGTTCGAGGTGGTTTATAATTATATAGAATAACAGATACCCGGGAGTGAGTTACAGACTGGAATCTCATCGAGGGGTTCGGGGCTTTTATATATAGAATAACAGTTACCCGGGAGTGAGTTACAGACTGGAATATAATCGAGGGGTTCAGAGGGTTTAAACATAGAATCATAGATACCCGAGAGTATGTTACAGACTGGAATCTAATCGAGGGGTTTGGGGTGGTGTATATATAGAACAACAGCTTCCCCAGAGTGAGTTACAGACTGGAATCTAATCGAGGGTTTCAGGGTGGTTTATATATAGAATAACAGATTCCCCGGAGTGAGTTACAGAGTAGAATCTAATCGAGTGGTTTTGGGAGGTTTATATGTAGAATAATTGATTCCCGGGTTTGAGTTACAGACTGGAATCTAATCGAGGGGTTCAGGGGGTTTATATGTAGAATAATTGATACCCGGGATTGAGTTACAGACTGGAATCTAAATAAAGGGTTCAGGTTGTTTATATAGAGAATAATAGATACCCGGGATTGAGTTACAGACTGGAATCTAATCGAGGGGTTCAGGGGGTTTATATATAGAATAATAGATACCCGGGATTGAGTTACAGACTGGAATCATGAACCGTTGAAAATATCATTTTTCTTGTGATGTGCTGAAGTGCAGGTTACAGAGGCTGATTCATGGAATGGGTAGTGTGAGTTTTTAATCAGCTTTATCCCAAATATCAAATTTAATTTCTGATTGGAACTGTCTGATGTTTTCTTAGTCTTGACACAAATGGATAGGGACTCTTTGGACCCTCACTGTTTGCAGCTTTTCACCATTTATAATGTAACCTGTTCCATCCTTTTTAAAGTGGGCAGCCACACATTTGCCTATAATGAAATCCATCTTTCACTATTTCACCCATTCACATAAGGTGTACATATCTCTTTGGAATTTGAAGTGCAGGTTACAGATTGGATTGGAACTTCCTGCTTTCTGAATCATTAGCCAAGTTTCACAGAGTTAAACATCAAAACTGACATTCTGAAACAGGAGAGGGCCCCACAACTTCAATTCTGTGATTCACTGGTATCTCATGATCTGTATCTTACAATATCTCTGCCCCCTTCATGTCTCTGAAGACTTGGGAAAGTGTTTCAGACATTGGGGAACCACTTCTGTCAACCGGGATATTTCCTTTGAAGCATTTCATTGTCTCGGGACATTTACAGTAAACGGCTTCTTCAAAGGACATCATTAAAATTCACTCTTTAATCAACCAAATCTTGTTGTCCATTCAGACTCCCTGGCCCTACATCCTACTGTTTCAAAGCTAACTTACATTTCACAATGTAGGAATGTGTGAATGCAAACACTTTCTTCACACGTTTCCACAATACTAAGGCTCACACTATTCAGGGTGAAATTTTCAAGACAACATTCATCAACTGACAGATTTCCAGCTCCAGCTAATTGTAGATTTTTATTTTTAATTTTGGGATAACAGGACTGAAATTGTACGGCATCCCAGTGTGAGATTTAAACACCTGTTTATTTCAATCTTTAGCTCAGGAATTCACATTAAAACATGCAGAGAATTGAAACCTTCCTCATACAGTTGCCTGTTTGTTCCAGTGTTGGTATATTCCCTCTTTCTCTTGCGTTTTCACTTGTCTGAAGAAATTGAATTGTTGACATTGGATAATCATCCCTTTCCCATGAAAATGTAAACTCCTGGGAAACTCCAACAGACACAATCTAATGCAGTGAACAAAATCCTGCACCTTTATTCATCAATCCCATTTCCTATCTCTGTAGAAACTCCCTTCCACTGACAGATTCTGAGATCCATACTCAATCTCAAAAACCACCACAGAAAAGTGACTGCTTATTTTAAACAGTGAATCTGAACTATTTGAAGTTCTGACTCAGTCACAGAATCGCAGAAATTTTGACTCTGTGGGATGAAAATTATCAGAATAACTTTGCAACATACAGGTAACCTGTAGTGACAGGAGGATACTTGTCTGTTCAAAAGGGATTCGATAAGATGCCTCACAAAGCTTGTTACTCAGGACAAGAGCTCATACATTCCCCTAATCTCCCCCCTCAGTTCCTCTCAGGATTTGATAATTTGATCAAGTCACCCCTGATGCTACTAAATTTCAGGGAATACAACCCGAGTTTGTGCAATCTCACTTTGCAATTTAACCCTTGGATTCCAGGTCTCATTCTGGCAAAGATCTGATGCACTCAAACTGTCTAAACTGTCCCTGGAGTGTCGGATTAACCCAGGTCACTCACATATACCCAGGTCAGGTTCAAGACTCACCTGTCTCACTCAAGAGGTTCCTGTATCACTGGCCTTATTGTAGTCGGATGCCGCGTTGGGAGCAGGACAGGTAGACGGGATTAGGATGACTGCTCATGTGGAGGGTAAACACGAGGAATCTATCAGAGAATCAGAACAGACCAGGGAGAATCAAACAAGGAAACTGATGTTCAATTTATTAGGCCTGATTTGTGGATTGTTGTTGTTTTGGGCGAGAATGTTGCCAACAAACACTCCCAGAGATGATGCAGCAGGGGCTAGAAACAGAGTAAATCTCCCTCTATACTGTCCCCATCAAACACTCCCAGGACAGGTACAGCACAGGGTTAGATACAGAGTAAAGCTCCCTCGATACTGTACCAATGAAACACTCCCAGGACAGGTACAGCACGGGGTTAGATACAGAGTAAAGCTCCCTCGATAATGTACCAATCAAACACTCCCTGGACAGGAACAGGACAGGGTAAGATACAGAGTAAAACTCCCTCTATACTCTCCCCATCAAACACTCCCAGGACTGGTACAGCACGGGGTTAAATACACAGTAAAGCTCCCCCTACACTTTGGACATCATACACTCCCAGGGCAGGTACACCACGGGGTTAGATACAGAATAAAATTCCCTCTACACTGTCTACATCAAACACTCCCAGGACTGGTACAGCTCAGGGTTAGATACAGAAAAAAGCTCCCTCTATACTGTCCCAATCAAACACTACCAGTACAGGTACAGCACGGGGTTAGATACAGAGTAAAGCTCCCTCTACACTGTCTACATCAAACACTCCCAGGACTGGTACAGCTCAGGGTTAGATACAGAGTAAAGCTCCCTCTATACTGTCCCCATCGTACACTCCCAGGTCTGGTACAGCACGGGTTTAGATACAGACTATAGCTCCCCCTACACTGTGCCCATCATACACTCCCAGGGCAGGTACAGTACGGGGTTAGATGCAGAGTAAATCTCCCCCTACACTGTGCCCATCATACACTCCCAGGGCAGGTACAGCACGGGGTTAGATACAGAGTAAAGCTCCCGCTAACCTGTCCCCATCAAACAGTCCCAGGACTGGTACTGCCCGGGGTAAGATACAGATTAAAGCTCCCTCTACACTGTCCCCATGAAGCACTCCCAGGGCAGGTACAGGACAGGGTTATATACAGAGTAAAGCTCTCTCTAAACTGTCCCCATCAAACCCTCCCAGGACAGGTACAGCACGGGGTTAAATACAGAGTAAAGCTCCCTCTACACTGTCCCCATCAATCACTCCCAGGGCAGGTACAGCACGGTGTTAGACACAGAGTATATCTCCCTCTACACCGTCCCCATCAAACACTACCAGGACAGGTACAGCACAGGTTTAGATACAGAGTAAAGGTCCCTCTGCAATGTCCCCGTCAAACACTCCCTGGACAGGAGCAGAACAGGGTTATATACAGAGCAAAGCTCCCTCGATACTGTCCTCATCAAACACTCCCAGGACAGGAACAGGACAGTGTTAGATAGAGTAAAGCTTCCTCTACACTTTCCCCATCAAACACTCCCAGGGCAGGAAAAGCACTGGGTTAGATACAGAGTAAAGCTCCCTCTACACTGTCTCCATCAAACACTCCCATGTCCGGTAGAGCACAGGGTTAGATACAGTGTAAACCTCCCTCTATACTCTCCCCATCAAACACTCCCTGGACTGGTACAGCACGGGGTTAGATACAGAGTAAAGCTACCCCTACACTGTGGCCATCATACACTCCCAGGGCAGGTACAGCACGGGGTTAGATACAGAGTAAATTTCCCTCTAAGCTGTCCCCATCAAACACTCCCAGGACAGGTACAGCACGGGGTTAGATACAGAGTAAAGCTCCCTCGTTACTGTCCCCATCAAACACTCCCAGGATAGGTACAGCAAAGGGTTAGATACAGAGTAAAGCTCCCTCTACACTGTGCCCATCAAACACTCCCAGAGCACGTACAGCATGGGGTTAGATATAGAGTAAAGCTCCCTCTACACTGTGTTCATCAAACACTCCCAGGATAGGTAAAGCACTGGGTTAGAATCAGAGTAAAGCTCCCTCTACACTGTTCCCATTAAACACTCCCAGAACAGGGTTAGATACAGAGTTAAGCTCCCTCTATACTGTCCCCATCAAACACTCCCAGGACAG
>NW_027597863.1:0-62614 GCF_964194155.1 Cetorhinus maximus
CCCACAGCGCTACACCACAACCCACACCACTCCCACAGGGCTACACCACTGCCCACACCAATCCCACATCGCCACCACACTGCCCACACCACTCCCACAGCGCTACACCACAGCCCACACCACTCCCACAGGGTTACACCACTGCCCACACCACACCCACAGCGCTACACCACTGCACACACCACTCCCACATCGCCACCACACTGCCCACACCACTCCCACAGCGCTACACCACAGCCCACACCACTCCCACAGGGCTACACCACTGCCCACACCACACCCACAGCGCTACACCACTGCCCACACCACTCCCACAGCGCCACCTCACTGCCCACACCACTCCCACAGCACAACACCACAGCCCACACCACACCCACAGCGCTTGACCACAGCCCACATCACTCCCACAGCACTACACCACTGCCCAAACACTCCCGCCGCATTTGACCAATGCCCACACCACTCCCACAGCGCTACACCACTGCCCACGCCACTCCCACAGCGCTATACCACTGCCCACACCACTCCCACAGCGCTACACCACTTCCCACACCACTCCCACAGCGCTACACCAATGCCCACACCACTCCCACAGCGTTACACCACTGCCAACGCCACTCCCACAGCACTACACCACTGCCCGCACCACTCCCAATGCGCTACACCACTGCCCACACCACACAAACAGTGCTACACCACTGCCCACACCACTCCCACAGCACTACACCACTGCACACACCACTACCACAGCACTACACCGCTGACCACACCACTCCCACAGCACTACACCACTGCCCACACCACTCCGAAAGCGCTACACCACTGCCCACACCACTCCGACAGATCTACACCACTCTCCACACCACTCCGACAGCGCTAGACCACTGCCCACAGCACTCCCATGGCGCTAAACCACTGGCCACACCACTCCCACCGCATTTAACCAATTCCCACACCACTCCCACAGCGCTACACCTTTTCCCACTCCACTCCCACAGCGCTAAACCACTGCCCACACCTCTCCCATAGCACTACACCACTGCCCACACCACTCCCACAGCGCTACACCACTCCACACCACTCCCATAGCACTACACCACTGCCCACACCACTCCCACAGCGCTACACCACTGCCCACACCACTCCCACAGCGCTACACTCCTGCCCACACCACTCCCACAGCGCTACACTCCTGCCCACACCACTCCCACAGCGCTACACCACTGTCCACACCACTCCCACAGCGCTGCACCACTGCGCACACCACTCCCACAGTACTACACCACAACACACAACACTCCCACAGCGCTACACCACTGCCCACATCACTCCCACATCGCTACACCACTGCCCACACCACTCCGACAGCACTACACCGCTGACCACACCACTCCCACAGCACTACACCACTGCCCACACCACTCCGACAGCTCTACACCACTGCCCACACCACTCCGACAGCGCTACACCACTGCCCACAGCACTCCCATGGCGCTACACCACTGCCCACACCACTCCCGCCGCATTTAACCAATGCCCACACCACTCCCACAGCGCTACACCTTTGCCCACACCACTCCCACAGCGCTAAACCACTGCCCACACCACTCCCATAGCACTACACCATTGCCCACACCACTCCCATAGCACTACACCACTGCCCACACCACTCCCACAACGCTACACCACTGCCCACACCACTCCCACAGCACTACACCACAACACACAACACTCCCACAGCGCTAGACGAATGCCCACACCACTCCCACAGTGCAAAACCACTGCCCACACCACTCCCACAGCGCAACACCACTGCCCACACCACTCTCACAGCGCTACACCGCTGCCCACACCACTCTCACAGCGCTACACCACTGCCTACACATCTCCCACAGCGCTACACCTCTGCCCACACCACGCCCACAGCGCTACACCACTGCCCACACCACTCCCACAGCGCTACACCTCTGCCCATACCACACCCACATCGCTACACCACTGCCTACACATCTCCCACAGCGCTACACCACTGCCTTCACATCTCCCACAGCGCTACACCTCTGCCCACACCACTCCCACAGCGCTACACCACAACCCACACCACTCCCACAGCGCTACACCACTGCCCACACCACTCCCACAGCGCTACACCACTGCCTACACATCTCCCACAGCGCTACACCTCTGCCCACACCACTCCCACAGCGCTACACCACAACCCACACCACTCCCACAGCGCTACACCACTGCCCACACCACTCCCACAGCGCTACACCACAACCCACACCACTCCCACAGGGCTACACCACTGCCCACACCAATCCCACATCGCCACCACACTGCCCACACCACTCCCACAGCGCTACACCACAGCCCACACCACTCCCACAGGGTTACACCACTGCCCACACCACACCCACAGCGCTACACCACTGCACACACCACTCCCACATCGCCACCACACTGCCCACACCACTCCCACAGCGCTACACCACAGCCCACACCACTCCCACAGGGCAACACCACTGCCCACACCACACCCACAGCGCTACACCACTGCCCACACCACTCCCACAGCGCCACCTCACTGCCCACACCACTCCCACAGCACAACACCACAGCCCACACCACACCCACAGCGCTTGACCACAGCCCACATCACTCCCACAGCACTACACACACTGCCCAAACACTCCCGCCGCATTTGACCAATGCCCACACCACTCCCACAGCGCTACACCACTGCCCACGCCACTCCCACAGCGCTATACCACTGCCCACACCACTCCCACAGCGCTACACCACTTCCCACACCACTCCCACAGCACAACACCACTGCCCTCTCCATTCCCACAGCACAACACCACTGCCCACACCACTGCCCACACCACTCCCACAGCGCTACACCAATGCCCACACCACTCCCACAGCGTTACACCACTGCCAACGCCACTCCCACAGCACTACACCACTGCCCGCACCACTCCCAATGCGCTACACCACTGCCCACACCACACAAACAGTGCTACACACTGCCCACACCACTCCCACAGCACTACACCACTGCACACACCACTACCACAGCACTACACCGCTGACCACACCACTCCCACAGCACTACACCACTGCCCACACCACTCCGAAAGCGCTACACCACTGCCCACACCACTCCGACAGATCTACACCACTCTCCACACCACTCCGACAGCGCTAGACCACTGCCCACAGCACTCCCATGGCGCTAAACCACTGGCCAACACCACTCCACCGCATTTAACCAATTCCCACACCACTCCCACAGCGCTACACCTTTTCCCACTCCACTCCCACAGCGCTAAACCACTTGCCCACACCACTCCCATAGCACTACACCACTGCCCACACCACTCCCACAGCGCTACACCACTCCACACCACTCCCACAGCGCTACACCACTGCCCACACCACTCCCACAGCGCTACACTCCTGCCCACACCACTCCCACAGCGCTACACTCCTGCCCACACCACTCCCACAGCGCTACACCACTGCCCACACCACTCCCACAGCGCTACACCACTGCGCACACCACTCCCACAGTACTACACCACAACACACAACACTCCCACAGCACTACACCACTGCCCACACCACTCCCACAGCGCTACACCACTGCCCACATCACTCCCACATCGCTACACCACTGCCCACACCACTCCCACAGCGCTACACCACTGCCCACACCACTCCGACAGCAATACACCGCTGACCCCACCACTCCCACAGCACTGCACCACTGACCACACCACTCCGACAGCTCTACACCACTGCCCACACCACTCCGACAGCGCTACACCACTGCCCACAGCACTCCCATGGCGCTACACCACTGCCCACACCACTCCCGCCGCATTTAACCAATGCCCACACCACTCCCACAGCGCTACACCTTTGCCCACACCACTCCCACAGCGCTAAACCACTGCCCACACCACTCCCATAGCACGACACCATTGCCCACACCACTCCCATAGCACTACACCACTGCCCACACCACTCCCACAACGCTACACCACTGCCCACACCACTACAACAGCACTACACCACAACACACAACACTCCCACAGCGCTAGACGAATGCCCACACCACTCCCACAGTGCAACACCACTGCCCACACCACTCCCACAGCGCAACACCACTGCCCACACCACTCTCACAGCGCTACACCGCTGCCCACACCACTCTCACAGCGCTACACCACTGCCTACACATCTCCCACAGCGCTACACCTCTGCCCCACACCACGCCCACAGCGCTACACCACTGCCCACATCACTCCCACAGCGCTACACCTCTGCCCATACCACACCCACATCGCTACACCACTGCCTACACATCTCCCACAGCGCTACACCACTGCCTTCACATCTCCCACAGCGCTACACCTCTGCCCACACCACTCCCACAGCGCTACACCACAACCCACACCACTCCCACAGCGCTACACCACTGCCCACACCACTCCCACAGCGCTACACCACTGCCTACACATCTCCCACAGCGCTACACCTCTGCCCACACCACTCCCACAGCGCTACACCACAACCCACACCACTCCCACAGCGCTACACCACTGCCCACACCACTCCCACAGCGCTACACCACAACCCACACCACTCCCACAGGGCTACACCACTGCCCACACCAATCCCACATCGCCACCACACTGCCCACACCACTCCCACAGCGCTACACCACAGCCCACACCACTCCCACAGGGTTACACCACTGCCCACACCACACCCACAGCGCTACACCACTGCACACACCACTCCCACATCGCCACCACACTGCCCACACCACTCCCACAGCGCTACACCACAGCCCACACCACTCCCACAGGGCTACACCACTGCCCACACCACACCCACAGCGCTACACCACTGCCCACACCACTCCCACAGCGCCACCTCACTGCCCACACCACTCCCACAGCACAACACCACAGCCCACACCACACCCACAGCGCTTGACCACAGCCCACATCACTCCCACAGCACTACACCACTGCCCAAACACTCCCGCCGCATTTGACCAATGCCCACACCACTCCCACAGCGCTACACCACTGCCCACGCCACTCCCACAGCGCTATACCACTGCCCACACCACTCCCACAGCGCTACACCACTTCCCACACCACTCCCACAGCGCTACACCAATGCCCACACCACTCCCACAGCGTTACACCACTGCCAACGCCACTCCCACAGCACTACACCACTGCCCGCACCACTCCCAATGCGCTACACCACTGCCCACACCACACAAACAGTGCTACACCACTGCCCACACCACTCCCACAGCACTACACCACTGCACACACCACTACCACAGCACTACACCGCTGACCACACCACTCCCACAGCAGTACACCACTGCCCACACCACTCCGAAAGCGCTACACCACTGCCCACACCACTCCGACAGATCTACACCACTCTCCACACCACTCCGACAGCGCTAGACCACTGCCCACAGCACTCCCATGGCGCTAAACCACTGGCCACACCACTCCCACCGCATTTAACCAATTCCCACACCACTCCCACAGCGCTACACCTTTTCCCACTCCACTCCCACAGCGCTAAACCACTGCCCACACCTCTCCCATAGCACTACACCACTGCCCACACCACTCCCACAGCGCTACACCACTCCACACCACTCCCATAGCACTACACCACTGCCCACACCACTCCCACAGCGCTACACCACTGCCCACACCACTCCCACAGCGCTACACTCCTGCCCACACCACTCCCACAGCGCTACACCACTGTCCACACCACTCCCACAGCGCTACACCACTGCGCACACCACTCCCACAGTACTACACCACAACACACAACACTCCCACAGCGCTACACCACTGCCCACATCACTCCCACATCGCTACACCACTGCCCACACCACTCCGACAGCACTACACCGCTGACCACACCACTCCCACAGCACTACACCACTGCCCACACCACTCCGACAGCTCTACACCACTGCCCACACCACTCCGACAGCGCTACACCACTGCCCACAGCACTCCCATGGCGCTACACCACTGCCCACACCACTCCCGCCGCATTTAACCAATGCCCACACCACTCCCACAGCGCTACACCTTTGCCCACACCACTCCCACAGCGCTAAACCACTGCCCACACCAATCCCATAGCACTACACCATTGCCCACACCACTCCCATAGCACTACACCACTGCCCACACCACTCCCACAACGCTACACCACTGCCCACACCACTCCCACAGCACTACACCACAACACACAACACTCCCACAGCGCTAGACGAATGCCCACACCACTCCCACAGTGCAAAACCACTGCCCACACCACTCCCACAGCGCAACACCACTGCCCACACCACTCTCACAGCGCTACACCGCTGCCCACACCACTCTCACAGCGCTACACCACTGCCTACACATCTCCCACAGCGCTACACCTCTGCCCACACCACGCCCACAGCGCTACACCACTGCCCACACCACTCCCACAGCGCTACACCTCTGCCCATACCACACCCACATCGCTACACCACTGCCTACACATCTCCCACAGCGCTACACCACTGCCTTCACATCTCCCACAGCGCTACACCTCTGCCCACACCACTCCCACAGCGCTACACCACAACCCACAACACTCCCACAGCGCTACACCACTGCCCACACCACTCCCACAGCGCTACACCACTGCCTACACATCTCCCACAGCGCTACACCTCTGCCCACACCACTCCCACAGCGCTACACCACAACCCACACCACTCCCACAGCGCTACACCACTGCCCACACCACTCCCACAGCGCTACACCACAACCCACACCACTCCCACAGGGCTACACCACTGCCCACACCAATCCCACATCGCCACCACACTGCCCACACCACTCCCACAGCGCTACACCACAGCCCACACCACTCCCACAGGGTTACACCACTGCCCACACCACACCCACAGCGCTACACCACTGCACACACCACTCCCACATCGCCACCACACTGCCCACACCACTCCCACAGCGCTACACCACAGCCCACACCACTCCCACAGGGCAACACCACTGCCCACACCACACCCACAGCGCTACACCACTGCCCACACCACTCCCACAGCGCCACCTCACTGCCCACACCACTCCCACAGCACAACACCACAGCCCACACCACACCCACAGCGCTTGACCACAGCCCACATCACTCCCACAGCACTACACCACTGCCCAAACACTCCCGCCGCATTTGACCAATGCCCACACCACTCCCACAGCGCTACACCACTGCCCACGCCACTCCCACAGCGCTATACCACTGCCCACACCACTCCCACAGCGCTACACCACTTCCCACACCACTCCCACAGCACAACACCACTGCCCTCTCCATTCCCACAGCACAACACCACTGCCCACACCACTGCCCACACCACTCCCTCAGCGCTACACCAATGCCCACACCACTCCCACAGCGTTACACCACTGCCAACGCCACTCCCACAGCACTACACCACTGCCCGCACCACTCCCAATGCGCTACACCACTGCCCACACCACACAAACAGTGCTACACCACTGCCCACACCACTCCCACAGCACTACACCACTGCACACACCACTACCACAGCACTACACCGCTGACCACACCACTCCCACAGCACTACACCACTGCCCACACCACTCCGAAAGCGCTACACCACTGCCCACACCACTCCGACAGATCTACACCACTCTCCACACCACTCCGACAGCGCTAGACCACTGCCCACAGCACTCCCATGGCGCTAAACCACTGGCCACACCACTCCCACCGCATTTAACCAATTCCCACACCACTCCCACAGCGCTACACCTTTTCCCACTCCACTCCCACAGCGCTAAACCACTGCCCACACCACTCCCATAGCACTACACCACTGCCCACACCACTCCCACAGCGCTACACCACTCCACACCACTCCCACAGCGCTACACCACTGCCCACACCACTCCCACAGCGCTACACTCCTGCCCACACCACTCCCACAGCGCTACACTCCTGCCCACACCACTCCCACAGCGCTACACCACTGCCCACACCACTCCCACAGCGCTACACCACTGCGCACACCACTCCCACAGTACTACACCACAACACACAACACTCCCACAGCACTACACCACTGCCCACACCACTCCCACAGCGCTTCACCACTGCCCACATCACTCCCACATCGCTACACCACTGCCCACACCACTCCCACAGCGCTACACCACTGCCCACACCACTCCGACAGCAATACACCGCTGACCCCACCACTCCCACAGCACTGCACCACTGACCACACCACTCCGACAGCTCTACACCACTGCCCACACCACTCCGACAGCGCTACACCACTGCCCACAGCACTCCCATGGCGCTACACCACTGCCCACACCACTCCCGCCGCATTTAACCAATGCCCACACCACTCCCACAGCGCTACACCTTTGCCCACACCACTCCCTCAGCGCTAAACCACTGCCCACACCACTCCCATAGCACTACACCATTGCCCACACCACTCCCATAGCACTACACCACTGCCCACACCACTCCCACAGCGCTACACCACTGCCCACACAACTCCCACAGCGCTACACTCCTGCCCACACCACTCCCACAGCGCTACACTCCTGCCCACACCACTCCCACAGCGCTACACTCCTGCCCAAACCACTACCACAGCGCTACACTCCTGCCCACACCACTCCCACAGCGCTACACTCCTGACCACACCACTCGCACAGCACTACACCACAACACACAACACTCCCACTGCGCTAGACGAATGCCCACACCACTCCCACAGTGCTACACCACTGCCCACACCACTCCCACAGTGCTACACCACTGCCCACACCACTCCCACCGTGCTACACCACTGCACACACCAATCCCACACCGCTACACCACTGCCCACACCACTCCCACAGCGCATCACAACTGCCCACACCACTCCCACAGCGCCACACCACTGCCCACACCACTCCCACAGCGCTACACCTCTTCCCACACCACTCCCACAGCGCTACACAACTGCCCACACCACACCCACAGCGCTACACCACTGCCTACACATCTCCCACAGCGCTACACCTCTTCCCACACCACTCCCACAGCGCTACACCTCTGCCCACACCACTCCCACAGCGCTACACCACAACCCACACCACTCCCACAGCGCTTCACCACTGCCCACACCAATCCCACAGAGCTACACCACTGCCCACACCACTCCCACATCGCCACCACACTGCCCACACCACTCCCACAGCGCTACACCACAGCCCACACCACTCCCACAGCGCTACACCACTGCCCACACCACACCCACAGCGCTACACCACTGCCCACACCACTCCCACAGCGCTACACCACTGCCCACACCACACCCACAGCGCCACCTCACTGCCCACACCACTCCCACAGCACAACACAACAGCCCACACCACACCCACAGCACTTGACCACAGCCCACATCACTCCCACAGCACTACACCACTGCCCAAACCACGCCCGCCGCATTTGACCAATGCCCGCACCACTCCCACAGCGCTACACCACTGCCCACGCCACTCCCACAGCGCTACACCACTGCCCACACCACTCCCACAGCCCTACACCACTGCACACACCACTCCCACAGCGCTACACCACTGCTCACACCACTACCACAGCACAACACCACTGCCCTCTCCATTCCCACAGCACAACACCACTGCCCACACCACTGCCCACACCACTCCCACAGCGCTACACCACATCCCACACCACTCCCACAGCACTACACCAGAACCCACACCACTCCCACACCACACCCGCAGCGCTGCACCACTGCCCACACCACTCCCACAGCGCTACACCACTGCCCACACCACTCCCACAGCGTTACACCACTGCCCACAACACTCCCACTGCGCTACACCACTGCCCACACCACTCCCACAGCACTACACCACTGCCCACACCACTCCCACAGCGCTACACCACTGACCACACCACTCCCACAGCACTACACCACTGCCCACACCACTCCCACAGCGCTACACCACTGCCCACACCACTCCCACAGCACTACACCACTGCCCACACGACTCCCACAGCACTACACCACTGCCCACACCACTCCCACAGCGCTACACCACTGCCCACACCACTCCCACAGCGCTACACCACATCCCACACCACTCCCACAGCGATACACCACTGCCCACACCACTCCCACAGACCTGCACCACTGCCCACTCCACACCCACAGCACTACACCACTGCCCACACCACTCCCACAGCGCTACACCACTGCCCACACCACTCCCACAGCGCTACACCACATCCCACACCACTCCCACAGAGCTACACCACTGCCCACACCACTCCCACAGACCTACACCACTGCCCACTCCACACCCACAGCACTACACCACTTCCCACACCACTCCCACAGCGCTACACCACTGCCCGCACCATTCCCACAGCACTACACCACAACCCACACCACTCCCACAGCGCTACACCACAACCCACACCACTCCCACAGCACTCCCACAGCGCTACACCACATCCCACATCAGTCCCACAGCTCTACACCACTACCCTCACCACTCCCACAGCGTTACACCACTGCCCACACCTCTCCCAGAGCACTACACCACTGCCCACACCACTCCCACAGCGCTACACCACTCCACAACACTCCCATAGCACTACACCACTGCCCACACCACTCCCACAGCGCTACACCACTGCCCACACCACTCCCACAGCGCTACACTCCTGCCCACACCACTCCCACAACGCTACACTCCTACCCACACCACTCCCACAGCGCTACACCACTGCCCTCACCACTCCCACAGCTCTACACCACTGCCCACACCACTCCCACAGCGCTACACCACTGCCCACACCACTCCCACAGCGCTACACCACTGCCCACATCACTCCCACAGCGCTACACCACTGCCCAAACCACTCCCACAGCGCTACACCACTGCCCACACCACTCCGACAGCTCTACACCACTGTCCACACCACTCCGACAGTTCGAAACCACTGCCCACAGCACTCCCATTGCGCTACACCACTGCCCACACCTCTCCCGCCGCATTTAACCAATGCCCACACCACTCCCACAGCGCTACACCTTTGCCCACACCACTCCCACAGCTCTAAACCACTGCCCACATCACTCCCATAGCACTACACCACTGCCCACACTACTCCCATAGCACTACACCACTGCCCACACCACTCCCATAGCACTACACCACTGCCCACACAACTCCCACAGCGCTACACTCCTGCCCACACCACTCCCACAGCCCTACACTCCTGCCCACACCACTCCCACAGCGCTACACTCCTGCCCACACCACTCCCACAGCGCTACACTCCTGCCCACACCACTCCCACAGCGCTACACTCCTGCCCACACCACTCCCACAGCGCTACACTCCTGCCCACACCACTCCCACAGCGCTACACCACTGCGCACACCACTCCCACAGCACTACACCACAACACACACCACTACCACAGCACTACACCACTGCCCAAACCTCTCCCAAAGCAATACACCACACCCAACACCACTCCCACAGCGCTACACCACTGCCCACACCACTTCCACAGCGCTACACCACTGCCCACACCTCTCCCAGAGCGCTACACCACTGCACACACCACTCCCACAGCGCTACACCACTGCCCACACCACTCCCAGAGCGCTACACCACTGCACGCACCACTCCCTCAGCGCTACAGCACTGCCCACAACACTCCCACAGCGCTACACCACTGCCCAAAAAACTACCACAGCGCTACACCACCTACCACACCACTTCCACAGCGCTACACCACTGTCCACACCACTCCCACAGCGCTACACCACTGCCCACAGAACTCCCACAGCGACACCTCACCTCCCACACCACTCCCACAGCTTTACACCACTGCCCACACCACTCCCACAGCGCTACACCACAGCCCACACCACTCCACAGACCTACACCACTGCCCACACCATCCCCACAGTCCTACACCACTGCACACAACACTCCCAGAGCACTACACCACGGCCCACACCAATCCCACAGCGCTTCACCACTGCCCGCACCATTCCCACAGCACTACAACACATCCCACACCACACCCGCAGCGCTACACCACTGCCCACATTACTCCCACAGCGCTACACCACTGCCCATACCACTCCCACAGCACTACACCACTGACCACACCACTCCCACAGACCTACACCACTGCCCACTCCACACCCACAGCACTACACCACTGCCCACACCACTCCCACAGCGCTACACCACATCCCACACCACTCCCACAACGCTACACCACTGCCCACACCACTCCCACAGACCTACACCACTGCCTACTCCACAGCCACAGCACTACACCACTGCCCACACCACTCCCACAGCGCTACACCACTGCCCGCACCACTCCCACAGCGCTACACCACTGCCCACACCACTCCCACAGCACTACACCACTGCCCACGCCACTCCCACAGCACTACACCACTACCCACACCACTCCCACAGCGCTACAACACAACCCACACCACTCCCACAGCGCTACACCACAACCCACACCACTCCCACAGCGCTACATCACAACCCACACCACTCCCACAGCGCTACACCACAACCCACACCACTCCCACAGCGCTACACCACATCCCACATCACTCCCACAGCTCTACACCACTACCCTCACCACTCCCACAGCGCTACACCACAACCCACACCACTACCACAGCACTACACCTCTGCCCAAACCTCTCCCAAAGCAATACACCACACCCAACACCACTCCCACAGCGCTAAACCACTGCCCACACCACTCCCAGAGCGCTACACCACTGCACACACCACTCCCTCAGCGCTACAGCACTGCCCACACCACTCCCACAGCGTTACACCACTGCCCTCACCACTCCCACAGCGCTACACCACTGCACACACCACTCCCTCAGCGCTACAGCACTGCCCACACCACTCCCACAGCGCTACACCACTTCCCACACCACTCCCACAGCATTACACCACTGCCCACAACACTCCCACAGCGCTACACCACTGCCCAAAAAACTACCACAGCGCGACACCACCTTCCACACCACTCCCACAGCGCTACACCACTGTCCACACCACTCCCACAGCGCTACACCACTGCCCACAGAACTCCCACAGCGACACCTCACCTCCCACACCACTCCCACAGCTTTAAACCACTGCCCACACCACTCCCACAGCGCTACACCACAGCCCACACCACTCCCACAGACCTACACCACTGCCCACACCATCCCCACAGCCCTACACCACTGCACACAACACTCCCAGAGCACTACACCACTGCCCACACCAATCCCACAGCGCTTCACCACTGCCCGCACCACTCCCACAGCGCTACACCACTGCCCAGACAACTCCCACAGCTCTACACCACTGCCCACACCACTCCCACAGCACTACACCACAACCCACACCACTCCCACAGCGCTACACCACTGCCCACACCACTACCGCAGCGCTACACCACTGCCCACACCACTCCCACAGCGCTACACCACAACCCACACCACTACCACAGCGCTACACCACAACCCACACCACACCCACAGCGCTACACCACTGCCCAGACCACTCCCACAGCGCTACACCACAACCCACACCACACCCACAGCGCTACACCACTGCCCACACCACTCCCACAGCACTACACCACTGCACACAACACTCCCACAGCACTACACCACTGCCCACACCTCTCCCACAGCGCTACACCACAGCCCACACCACTCCCACAGCACTTCACCACTGCCCTCTCCATTCCCACAGCACAACACCACTGCCCACACCACTCCCACAGCGCTACACCACTGCCCACACCACTCCCACAGCGCTACACCACTGCCCACACCACTCCCACAGCGCTACACCACTGCCCACACCACTCCCACAGCACTACACCACTGCACACACCACTCCCACAGACCTACACCACTGCCCACACCACACCCGCAGACCTACACCACTGCCCACACCACACCCACAGCACTACACCACTGCCAACACCACTCCCACAGCGCTACACCGCTGCCCACACCACCCCCACAGCGCTACACCACTGCCCACACCACCCCCGCAGCACTACACCACTGCACAAAACACTACCCGAGCATTACACCACTACACTCACCACTCCCACAGTGCTAGACCACAACCTACACCACTCCCACAGCACTACACCACAACCCACACCACTACCACAGCACTTCACCACTGCCCAAACCTCTCCCAAAGCAATACACCACACCCAACACCACTCCCACAGCGCTACACCACTGCCCACACCACTTCCACAGCGCTACACCACTGCACACACCACTCCCACAGCGCTACACCACTGCCCACACCACTCCCAGAGCGCTACACCACTGCCCACACCACTCCCACAGCGCTACACCACTGCCCACACCACTCCCACAGCGCTACACCACTGCCCACACCACTTCCACAGCGCTACACCACTGCACACACCACTCCCACAGCGCTACACCACTGCCCACACCACTCCCACAGCGCTACACCACTACCCACACCACTCCCACAGCGCTACACCACTGCACACACCACTCCCACAGCGCTACACCACTGCCCACACCACTCCCACAGCGCTACACCACTACCCACACCACTCCCACAGCGCTACACCACCACCCACACCACTCCCACAGCGCTACACCACTGCCCACACCACTCCCACAGCGCTACACCACTACCCACACCACTCCCACAGCGCTACACCACTGCCAATTCCAATCCCACAGCGCTACACCACAGACCACACCACTCCCACAGCGCTACACCACTGCCCACACCACTTCCACAGCGCTACACCACTGCACACACCACTTCCACAGCGCTACACCACTGCACACACCACTCCCACAGCGCTACACCACTGCCCACACCACTCCCACAGCACTACACCACTGCCCACACCACACCCACAGCACTACACCACTGCCCTCACCACTCCCACAGCGCTACACCACTGCCAACACCACTCGCACAGCACTACACCACTACCCACACCACTCCCACAGCGCTACACCACTGCCAATTCCAATCCCACAGCGCTACACCACAGACCACACCACTCCCACAGCGCTACACCACTGCCCACACCACACCCACAGCGCTACACCACTGCCCAAACTACTCCCACAGCGCTACACCACTGCCCACACTACTCCCACAGCGCTACACCACTGCCCACACCACTCCCAGAGTGCTACACCACTGCACTCACCACTCCCACAGCGCTAAACCACTGCCCACACCACTCCCACAGCGCTACACAACTGCCGACACCACTCCCACAGCGCTACACCACTGCCCACACCACTCCCACAGCGCTACACCACTGCCCAAAAAACTACCACAGCGCTACACCACCTTCCACACCACTCCCACAGCGCTACACCACTGTCCACACCACTCCCACAGCGCTACACCACTGCCCACACCACTCCCACAGCGACACCTCACCTCTCACACCACTCCCACAGCTTTACACCACTGCCCACACCACTCCCACAGCGCTACACCACTGCACACAACACCCCCACAGCCCTACACCACTGCACACACCAATCCCACAGCGCTACACCGCTGCCCGCACCATTCCCACAGCGCTACAGCACATCTCACACCACACCCGCAGCGCTACACCACTGCCCACACCACTCCCACAGCGCTACACCACTGCCCACACCACTCCCACAGATCTACACCACTGCCCAAATCAACCCCGCAGCACTGCACCACTGCCCACACCACTCCCACAGAGCTACATCACTGCCCACACCACTCCCACAGAGCTACATCACTGCCCACACCACTCCCAGAGCGCTACACCACTGCCCACACCACTCCCACAGCACTACACCACTGCCCACACCACTCCCACAGCACTACACCACTGCCCACACCACTCCCACAGCGCTACACCACTGCCCACACCACTCCCACAGATCTACACCACTGCCCAAATCAACCCCGCAGCACTGCACCACTGCCCACACCACTCCCACAGAGCTACATCACTGCCCACACCACTCCCACAGAGCTACACCACAACCCACATCTCTCCCACAGCGCTACACCACTGCCCACATCACTCCCACAGCACTAAACCACTGCCCACACCACTCCCACAGCACTACACCACTGCCCACACCACTCCCACAGCTCTACACCACTGCCCAGACCACTCCCACAGCGCTACACCACTGCCCACACCACTCCCACAGCGCTACACCACTGCCCACACCATTCCCGCAGCGCTACACCACAGACCACACCACTCCCACAGCTCTACACCACTGCCCAGACCACTCCCACAGCGCTACACCACTGCCCACACCACTCCCACAGCTCTACACCACTGCCCAGACCACTCCCACAGCGCTACACCACTGTCCACACCACTCCCACAGCGCTACACCACTGCCGACAGAACTCCCACAGCGACACCTCACCTCCCACACCACTCCCACAGCTTTACACCACTGCCCACACCACTCCCACAGCGCTACACCACAGCCCACACCACTCCCACAGACCTACACCACTGCCCACACCACTCCCACAGCGCTACACCACAACCCACACCACTCCCACAGCGCTACACCACTGCCCACACCACTCCCACAGCGCTACACCACAACCCACACCACTCCCACAGCGCTACACCACTGCCCACACCACTCCCACAGCGCTACACCACTGCCCACACCACTCCCACAGCACTACACCACTGCACACAACACTCCCACAGCACTACACCACTGCCCACACCTCTCCCACAGCTCTACACCACTGCACACAACACTCCCACAGCACTACACCACTGCACACAACACTCCCACAGACCTACACCACTGCCCACACCACCCCCACAGCGCTACACCACTGCACACACCACCCCCGCAGCACTACACCACTTCCCAAACCTCTCCCAAAGCAATACACCACACCCAACACCACTCCCACAGCGCTACACCACTGCCCACACCACTTCCACAGCGCTACACCACTGCATACACCACTCCCACAGCGCTACACCACTGCCCACACCACTCCCAGAGCGCTACACCACTGCCCACACCACTCCCACAGCGCTACACCAATGCCCACACCACTGCCACAGCGCTACACCACTGCCCACACCACATCCACAGTGCTACACCACTGCCCACACCACTCCCACAGCGCTACACCACTGCCCACACCACTTCCACAGCGCTACACCACTGCACACACCACTCCCACAGCGCTACACCACTGCCCACACCACTCCCAGAGCGCTACACCACTGCCCACACCACTCCCACAGCACTACACCACTGCCCACACCACTCCCAGAGCGCTACACCACTGCCCACACCACACCCACAGCACTACACCACTGCCAATTCCAATCCCACAGCGCTACAACACTGCCCAAACCACTCCCACAGCGTTACACCTCTGCCCACACCACTCCCACAGCGTTACACCTCTGGCCACACCACTCCCACAGCGTTACACCACTACCCACACCACTCCCACAGCGCTACACCACTGCCAATTCCAATCCCACAGCGCTACACCACTGCCCAAACCACTCCCACAGCACTACACCACTGCCCACAACACTCCCACAGCGCTACACCACTGCCCACACCACTCCCACAGCACTACACCACTGCCCACACCACTACCATAGCACTACACCACTGCCCAAATCAACCCCGCAGCACTGCACCACTGCCCACACCACTCCCACAGCGCTACATCACTGCCCACACCACTCCCACAGAGCTACACCACAACCCACATCTCTCCCACAGCGCTACACCACTGCCCACATCACTCCCACAGCACTAAACCACTGCCCACACCACTCCCACAGCACTACACCACTGCCCACACCACTCCCACAGCTCTACACCACTGCCCAGACCACTCCCACAGCGCTACACCACTGCCCAAAAAACTACCACAGCGCTACACCACTGTCCACACCACTCCCACAGCGCTACACCACTGCCGACAGAACTCCCACAGCGACACCTCACCTCCCACACCACTCCCACAGCTTTACACCACTGCCCACACCACTCCCACAGTGCTACACCACAGCCCACACCATTCCCACAGACCTACACCACTGCCCACACCATCCCCACAGCCCTACACCACTGCCCGCACCACTCCCACAGCGCTACACCACTGCCCAGACAACTCCCACAGCTCTACACCACTGCCCACACCACTCCCACAGCGCTACACCACAACCCACACCACTCCCACAGCGCTACACCACTGCCCACACCACTCCCACAGCGCTACACCACAACCCACACCACACCCACAGCGCTACACCACTGCCCACACCACTCCCACAGCACTACACCACTGCACACAACACTCCCACAGCACTACACCACTGCCCACACCTCTCCCACAGCTCTACACCACTGCACACAACACTCCCACAGCACTACACCACTGCACACAACACTCCCACAGAGCTACACCACTGCACACACCACACCCACAGCACTACACCACTGCCAACACCACTCCCACAGCGCTACACCACTGCCCACACCACCCCCACAGCACTACACCACTGCACACACCACCCCCGCAGCACTACACCACTTCCCAAACCTCTCCCAAAGCAATACACCACACCCAACACCACTCCCACTGCGCTACACCACTGCCCACACCACTTCCACAGCGCTACACCACTGCACACACCACTCCCACAGCGCTACACCACTGCCCACACCACTCCCAGAGCACTACACCACTGCCCACACCACTCCCACAGCGCTACACCAATGCCCACACCACTGCCACAGCGCTACACCACTGCCCACACCACTTCCACAGCGCTACACCACTGCACACACCACTCCCACAGCGCTACACCACTGCCCACACCACTCCCAGAGCGCTACACCACTGCCCACACCACTCCCACAGCACTACACCACTGCCCACACCACTCCCAGAGCGCTACACCACTGCCCACACCACACCCACAGCACTACACCCCTGCCAATTCCAATCCCACAGCGCTACACCACTGCCCAAACCACTCCCACAGCGTTACACCTCTGCCCACACCACTCCCACAGCGTTACACCTCTGGCCACACCACTCCCACAGCGTTACACCACTACCCACACCACTCCCACAGCGCTACACCACTGCCAATTCCAATCCCACAGCGCTACACCACTGCCCAAACCACTCCCACAGCACTACACCACTGCCCACACCACTCCCACAGCGCTACACCACTGCCCACACCACTCCCACAGCACTACACCACTGCCCACACCACTACCATAGCACTACACCACTGCCCAAACCTCTCCCAAAGCAATACACCACACCCAACACCACTCCCACAGCGCTACACCACTGCCCACACCACTTCCACAGCACTACACCACTGCCCACACCACTCCCAGAGCGCTACACCACTGCACACACCACACCCACAGCGCTACACCACTGCCCACACTACTCCCACAGCGCTACACCACTGCCCACACCACTCCCACAGCACTACACAACTGCCCACACCACTCCCACAGCGCTACACCACTGCCCAAAAAACTACAACAGCGCTACACCACCTTCCACACCACTCCCACAGCGCTACACCACTGTCCACACCTCTCCCACAGCTCTACACCACTGCACACAACACTCCCACAGCACTACACCACTGCACACAACACTCCCACAGAGCTACATCACTGCACACACCACACCCACAGCACTACACCACTGCCAACACCACTCCCACAGCGCTACACCACTGCCCACACCACCCCCACAGCGCTACACCACTGCACACACCACCCCCGCAGCACTACACCACTTCCCAAACCTCTCCCAAAGCAATACACCACACCCAACACCACTCCCACAGCGCTACACCACTGCCCACACCACTCCCAGAGCACTACACCACTGTCCACACCACTCCCACAGCGCTACACCAATGCCCACACCACTGCCACAGCGCTACACCACTGCCCACACCACTCCCACAGTGCTACACCACTGCCCACACCACTCCCACAGCGCTACACCACTGCCCACACCACTTCCACAGCGCTACACCACTGCACACACCACTCCCACAGCGCTACACCACTGCCCACACCACTCCCAGAGCGCTACACCACTGCCCACACCACTCCCACAGCACTACACCACTGCCCACACCACTCCCAGAGCGCTACACCACTGCCCACACCACACCCACAGCACTACACCACTGCCAATTCCAATCCCACAGCGCTACACCACTGCCCAAACCACTCCCACAGCGTTACACCTCTGCCCACACCACTCCCACAGCGTTACACCTCTGGCCACACCACTCCCACAGCGTTACACCACTACCCACACCACTCCCACAGCGCTACACCACTGCCAATTCCAATCCCACAGCGCTACACCACTGCCCAAACCACTCCCACAGCACTACACCACTGCCCACACCACTCCCACAGCGCTACACCACTGCCCACACCACTCCCACAGCACTACACCACTGCCCACACCACTACCATAGCACTACACCACTGCCCAAACCTCTCCCAAAGCAATACACCACACCCAACACCACTCCCACAGCGCTACACCACTGCCCACACCACTTCCACAGCACTACACCACTGCCCACACCACTCCCAGAGCGCTACACCACTGCACACACCACTCCCACAGCGCTACACCACTGCCCACACCACTCCCACAGCGCTACACCACTGCCCACACCACTCCCACAGCACTACACAACTGCCCACACCACTCCCACAGCGCTACACCACTGCCCAAAAAACTACCACAGCGCTACACCACCTTCCACACCACTCCCACAGCGCTACACCACTGTCCACACCACTCCCACACCGCTACACCACTGCCCACACAACTCCCACAGCGACACCTCACCTCCCACACCACTCCCACAGCTTTACACCACTGCCCACACCACTCCCACAGCGCTACACCATTGCCCTGACCACTCTCACAGCGCTACACCACTGCCCACACCACTCCCACAGCACGACACCATTGCCCACACCACTCCCACAGCGCTACACCACTGCCCACACCACTCCCACAGCGCTACACCACTGCCCACACCACTCCCACAGCACTACACCACTGCCCACACCACTCCCACAGCACTACACCACTGCCCACACCACTACCACAGCGCTGCACCACTGCCCAAACCTCTCCCAAAGCAATACACCACACCCAAAACCACTCCCAGAGCGCTACACCACTGCACACACCACTCCCACAACGATACACCACTGCCCACACCACTCCCACAGCGCTACACCACTGCCCTCACCACTCCCACAGCATTACACCACTGCCCACACCACTCCCACAGCGCTACACCACTGCCCACACCACTCCCACAGCGCTACACCACTTCCCACACCACTCCCACAGCACTACACCACAGCCCACACCACTCCCATAGACCTACACCACTGCCCACACCATCCCCACAGCCCTGCACCACTGCACACAACACTCCCAGAGCACTACACCACTGCCCGCACCATTCCCACAGCGCTACTCCACTGCCCACACCATTCCCACAGCGCTACACCACTGCCCACACCACTCCCACAGCGCTACACCACTGCCCACACCACTCCCACAGCGCTACACCACTGCCCACATCACTCCCACAGCGCTACACCACTGCCCACACCACTCCCACAGCGCTACACCACACCCCACACCACTCCCACAGCACTAAACCACTGCCCTCACCACTCCCACAGCATTACACCACTGCCCACAACACTCCCACAGCGTTACGCCACTGCCCACACCACTCCCACAGCACTACACCACTGCCCTCTCCACTCCCACAGCGCAACACCACTGCCCACAACACTCCCACAGCGCTACACCACTGCCCACACCACTCCCACAGCGCTACACCACTGCCCTCACCACTCCCACAGCGCTACACCACTGCCCTCACCACTCCCACAGAGCTACACCACTGCCCACAACACTCCCACATCGCTGCACCACTGCCCACATCACTCCCACAGCACTAAACCACTGCCCACACCACTCCCACAGCGCTACACCACTGCCCAAACCTCTCCCTAAGCACTACACCACAGCCCACACCACTCCCACAGCGCTACACCACTGCCCTGACCACTCTCACAGCGCTACACCACTGCCCACATCATTCCCACAGCACTACACCACTGAACACACCACTCCCACAGCGCTACACCACTGCCCACACCACTCCCACAGCACTACGCCACTGCCCACACCACTCCCACAGCGTTACACCACAGCCCAAACCACTCCCATAGCGCTACACCACTGCCCACACCACTCCCACAGCGCTACACCACTGCCCACACCACTCCCACAGCGCTATACCACTGCCCACACCACTCCCACAGCGCTATACCACTGCCCACACCACTCCCACAGCGTTACACCACTGCCCACACCACTCCCACAGCGCTACACCACTGCCCACACCACAGCCACAGCACTACACCTCAACCCACACCACACCCATAGCGTTACACCACAACCCACACCACTCCCTCAGCGCTCTACCACTGCCCACACCATTCCCACAGCGCTACACCATTTCCCACACCACTCCCAAAGCACTACACCACTGCCCACACCACTCCCACAGCGCTACACCACTGCCCACACCACTCCCACAGCACTACACAACTGCCCACAACCCTCCCACAGCGCTACACCACTGCACACGCCACTCCCACAGCGCTACACCACTGCCCACACCACTCCCACAGCACTACACCACTGCCCACACCACTCCCACAGCACTACACCAATGCCAACACCACTCCCACTGCGCTACACCACAGCCCATATCAACCCCGCAGCGCTACACCACAACCCACACCACACCCAGAGCACTAAACCGTTGCCTAGCCCAGTCCCACAGTGCTACAGCACTGCCCACACCACTCCCACAGCTCTACACCACTGCCCACACCACTCCCACAGCGCTACACCACTGCCCAATACCACTCCCACAGCGGTAGACCACTGCACACACCACTCCCACAGCACTACACCAATGCCAACACCACTCCCACAACACTACACCACTGCCCACACAACTCACACAGCGCTACACCACAACCCACACCACACCCACAGCACTACACCACAACCCACACCACTCCCACAGCGCTACACCACTGCCCACACCACTCCCACAGCGCTACACCACTGCCCAATACCACTCCCACAGCGCTAGACCACTCCCCACAACACTCCCACAGCACTACACCACAACCCACAACACTCCCACACCACTCCCACACCACTCCCACAGCACTACACCACTCCCACACCACTCCCACAGCACTACACCACTGCCCACACCACTCCCACACCACTCCCACACCACTCCCACAGCACTACACCACTGCCCACACCACTCCCACAGCGCTACACCACTGCCCACAGCACTACACCACTGCCTACACCACTCCCACTGCGCTACACCACTGCCCACATCAAACCCGCAGCGCTACACCACAACCCACACCACACCCAGAGCACTAAACCGTTGCCTACCGCAGTCCCACAGCGCTACTGCACTGCCCAATACCACTCCCACAGCGCTAGACCACTGCCCACACCACTCCCACAGCACTAAACCGCTGTCCACACGACTCCCACAGCGCTACACCACTACCCACACTACACCCACAGCGCTACACCACTTCCCACACTACACCCACAGCGCTACACCACTACCCACACCACTCCCACAGCGCTACACCACTGCCCGCACCACTCCCACAGCGTTACACCACTGCCCACACCACTCCCACAGCGCTACACCACTGCCCACACCACTCCCACAGCACTACACCAATGCCAACACCACTCCCACAGCACTACACCACTGCCCACACCACTCCCACAGCACTACAACAATGCCAATACCACTCCCACAGCACTACACCAATGCCAACACCACTCCCACAACGCTACCCCACAACCCACACCACACCCAGAGCACTAAACCGTTGCCTACCCCAGTCCCACAGCGCTACACCACTGCCTACACTACACCTGCAGGGTGTGCTGCACTATTGGAGTGTCAGTAACTGAGGGTGTGCAACAATATTGGAGGGTCAGTAATTGAGGGTGCGCTGCACCATTGGAGGGTCAGTAATTGAGGGTGTGCTGCACTATTGGAGGGTCAATAATTGAGGGTGTGCTGCACTATTGGAGTGTCAGTAATTGAGGGTGTGCTGCACTATTGGAGTGTCAGTAATTGAGTGTTTGCTGCACTATTGGAGTGTCAGTAATTGAGTGTTTGCTGCACTATTGGAGGGTCAATAATTGAGGGTGTGCTGCACTATTGGAGTGTCAGTAATTGAGGGTGTGCTGCACTATTGGAGTGTCAGTAATTGAGGGTGTGCTGCACTATTGGAGTGTCAGTAATTGAGGGTGTGCTGAACTATTGGAGAGTCAGTAATTGAGGGTGTGCTGCACTATTGGAGTGTCAGTAATTGAGGGTGTGCTGCACTATTGGAGAATCAGTAATTGAGGGTGTGCTGCACTATTGGAGTGTCAGTAATTGAGGGTGTGCTGCACTATTGGAGTGTCAGTAATTGAGGGTGTGCTGCACTATTGGAGAATCAGTAATTGAGGGTGTGCTGCACTATTGGTGTGTCAGTAATTGAGGGTGTGCTGCACTATTGGAGAGTCAGTCATTGAGGGTGTGCTGCATTATTGGAGGGTCAGTAATTGAGGGTGTGCTGCACTATTGGAGAGTCAGTCATTGAGGGTGTGCTGCATTATTGGAGGGTCAGTAATTGAGGGTTTGCTGCACAATTGGAGTGTCAGTAATTGAGGGTGTGCTGCACAATTGGAGGGTCAGTAATTGAGGGTTTGCTGCACTATTGGAGTGTCAGTAATTGAGGGTGTGCTGCATTATTGGAGTGTCAGTAATTGAGGGTGTGCTGCACTATTGGAGTGTTAGTAATTGAGGGTGTGCTGCACTATGGCTGTGTCAGTATTTGAGGGTGTGCTGCACTATTGTAGCGTCAGTAATTGAGGTTGTGCTGCACTATTGGAGTGTCAGTAATTGAGGGTGTGCTGCACTATTGGAGGGTCAGTAATTGAGGGTGTGCTGCACTATTGGATTGTCATTAATTGAGGGTGTGCTGCACTATTGGAGTGTCAGTAATTGAGGGTGTGCTGCACTATTGGAGTGTCAGAAATTGAGGGTGTGCTGCACTATTGGAGTGTCACTAATTGAGGGTGTGCTGCTCTATTGGAGTGTCAGTAATTGAGGGTGTGCTGCACTATTGGAGGGTCAGTAATTGAGGGTGTGCTGCACTATTGGAGTGTCAGTAATTGAGGGTGTGCTGCACTATTGGTGTGTCAGTAATTGTGCGTGTGGTGCACAATTGGAGGGTCAGTAATTGAGGGTGTGCTGCACTATTGGAGTGTCAGTAATTGAGGGTGTGCTGCACTATTGGAGTGTCAGTAATTGAGTGTGTGCAGCACTTTTGGAGTGTCAGTAATTGAGGGTGTGCTGCACTATTGGAGTTTCAGTAATTGAGGGTGTGCTGCACTATTGGAGTTTCAGTAATTGAGGGTGTGCTGCACTATTGGAGTGTCAGTAATTGAGGGTGTGCTGCACTATTGGAGTGTCAGTAATTGAGTGTGTGCAGCACTTCTGGAGTGTCTGTAATTGAGGATGTGCTGCACTGTTGGAGGGTCAGTAATTGAGGGTGTGCTGCACTATTGGAGTGTCAGATATTGAGGGTGTGCTGCACTATTGGAGTGTCAGATATTGAGGGTGTGCTGCACTCTTGGAGGGTCAGATATTGAGGGTGTGCTGCACTATTGGAGTGTCAGTAATTGAGGTTGTGCTGCACTATTGGAGTGTCAGTTATTGAGGGTGTGCTGTACTATTGGAGTGTCAGTAATTGAGGGTGTGCAGCACTTCTGGAGTGTCAGTAATTGAGGATGTGCTGCACTGTTGGAGGGTCAGTAATTGAGGGTGTGCTGCACTATTGGAGTGTCAGATATTGAGGGTGTGCTGCACTATTGGAGTGTCAGATATTGAGGGTGTGCTGCACTATTGGAGGGTCAGATATTGAGGGTGTGCTGCACTATTGGAGTGTCAGTAATTGAGGTTGTGCTGCACTATTGGAGTGTCAGTTATTGAGGGTGTGCTGTACTATTGGTGTGTCAGTAATTGAGGGTGTGCTGCAGTATTGGAGTGTCAGTAATTGAGGGTGTGCTACACTATTGGAGTGTCAGTATTTGAGGGTGTGCTGCACTATTGGAGGGTCAGTAATTGAGGGTGTGCTGCACTATTATAGGCTCAGTAATTGATGGTGTGCTGCACAATTGGAGGGTCAGTAATTGAGGGTTTGCTGCACTATTGCAGTGTCAGTAATTGAGGGTGTGCTGCACTATTGGAGTGTCAGTAATTGAGGTTGTGCTGCACAATTGGAGTGTCAGTAATTGAGGGTGTGCTGCACTATTGGAGTGTCAGTAATTGATGGTGTGCTGCACTATTGGAGGGTCAGTAATTGAGGGTGTGCTGCACTATTATAGGCTCAGTAATTGAGGGTGTGCTGCACAATTGGGGGGTCAGTAATTGAGGGTGTGCTGCACTGTTGCAGTGTCAGTAATTGAGGGTGTGCTGCACTATAAGAGGGTCAGTAATTGAGGGTTTGCTGCACTATTGGTGTGTCAGTAATTGAGTGTGTGCTGCACTATTGGAGAGTCAGTAATTGAGGGTGTGCTGCACTATTGGAGTGTCAGATATTGAGGGTGTGCTGCACTATTGGAGTGTCAGTAATTGAGTGTGTGCTTCACTATTGGAGTGTCAGTAATTGAGGGTGTGCTGCACTATTGGAGTGTCAGTAATTGAGGGTGTGCTGCACTATTGGAGTGTCAGTAATTGAGGGTGTGCTGCACTATTGGAGTGTCAGTAATTGAGGGTGTGCTGCACTATTGGAGTGTCAACAATTGAAGGTGTGCAGCACTTTTGGAGGGTCTGTATTTGAGGATGTGCTGCACTATTGGAGGGTCAGTAATTGAGGGTGTGCTGCACTTTTGGAGTGTCAGTAATTGAGGGTGTGCTGCACTATTGGAGTGTCAACAATTGAAGGTGTGCAGCACTTTTGGAGGGTCTGTATTTGAGGATGTGCTGCTCTATTGGAGGGTCAGTAATTGAGGGTGTGCTGCACTATTGGAGGGTAAGTAATTGAGGGTGTGCTGCACTATTGGAGGGTCAATACTTGAGGGTTTGCTGCACTATTGGAGTGTCAGTAATTGAGGGTGTGCTGCACTATTGGAGTGTCAGTATTTGACGGTGTGCTGCACTATTGGAGGGTCAGTAATTGAGGGTGTGCTGCACTATTGGACTGTCAGTAATTGAGGGTGTGCTGCACTATTGGAGTGTCAGTATTTGAGGGTGTGCTGCACTATTGGAGTGTCAGTAATTGAGGGTGTGCTGCATTATTGGAGTGTCAGTAATTGAGGGTGTGCTGCACTATTGGAGTGTCAGTAATTGAGGGTGTGCTGCACTATTGCAGTGTCAGTAATTGAGGGTGTGCTGCACAATTGGAGTATCAGTAATTGAGGGTGTGCTGCACTATTGCAGTGTCAGTAATTGAGGGTGTGCTGCACTATAAGAGGGTCAGTAATTGAGGGTTTGCTGCACTATTGGAGTGTCAGTAATTGAGTGTGTGCTGCACTATCGGAGTGTCAGATATTGAGGGTGTGCTGCACTATTGGAGTGTCAGTAATTGAGTGTGTACTTCACTATTGGAGTGTCAATAATTGAGGGTGTGCTGCACTATTGGAGGGTCAGTAATTGAGGGTGTGCAGCACTATTGGAGTGTCAGTAATTGAGGGTGTGCAGCACTATTGGAGTGTCAGTAAATGAGGTTGTGCTGCACTATTGGAGTGTCAGTAATTGAGGTTGTGCTGCACTATTGGAGTGTCAGTAATTGATGGTGTGCTACACTATTGAAGTGTCAACAATTGAAGGTGTGCAGCACTTTTGGAGGGTCTGTATTTGAGGATGTGCTGCACTATTGTAGGGTCAGTAATTGAGGGTGTGCTGCACTATTGGAGGGTAAGTAATTGAGGGTGTGCTGCACTATTGGAGGGTCAGTAATTGAGGGTGTGCTGCACTATTGGAGGGTCAATACTTGAGGGTTTGCTGCACTATTGGAGTGTCAGTAATTGAGGGTGTGCTGCACTATTGGAGGGTCAGTAATTGAGGGTGTGCTGCACTATTATAGGCTCAGTAATTGAGGCTGTGCTGCACTATTGGAGAGTCAGTAATTGAGGGTGTGCTGCACTATTGGAGGGTCAGTAATTGAGGGTGTGCTGCACTATTGGAGGGTCAGTAATTGAGGGTGTGCTGCACTATTGGAGGGACAGTATTTGAGGGTGCGCTGGACAATTGGACGGTCAGTAATTGAGGGTTTGCTGCACTATTGCAGTGTCAGTAATTGAGGGTGTGCTGCACTATTGGAGTGTCAGGAATTGAGGGTGTGCTGCACTATTGGAGTGTCAGTAATTGAGGGTGTGCTGCACTTTTGGAGTGTCAGTAATTGTGGGTGTGCTGCACTATTGGAGTGTCAGTAATTGAGGGTGTGCTGCACTTTTGGAGTGTCAGTAATTGAGGGTGTGCTGCACTATTGGAGTGTCAGTAATTGAGGGTGTGCTGCACTTTTGGAGTGTCAGTAATTGAGGGTGTTCTGCACTATTGGAGTGTCAGTAATTGGGGGTTTGCTGCAATATTGGAGTGTCAGTAATTGAGGGTGTGCTGCACAATTGGAGTGTCAGGAATTGAGGGTGTGCTGCACTAGTTGAGGGTCAGTAATTGAGGGTTTGCTGCACTATTGGAGTGTCAGTAATTGAGGGTGTGCTGCACTATTGGAGTGTCAGTAATTGAGGGTGTGCTGCACTTTTGGAGTGTCAGTAATTGTGGGTGTGCTGCACTATTGGAGTGTCAGTAATTGAGGGTGTGCTGCACTTTTGGAGTGTCAGTAATTGAGGGTGTGCTGCACTATTGGAGTGTCAGTAACTGAGGGTGTGCTGCACTATTGAAGTGTCAACAATTGAGGGTGTGCAGCACTTTTGGAGGGTCTGTATTTGAGGATGTGCTGCACTATTGGAGGGTCTGTAATTGAGGGTGTGCTGCACTATTGGAGGGTTTGTAATTGACCGTGTTCTGCACTATTGGATTGTCAGTAATTGAGGGTGTGCTGCATTATTGGAGGCTCACTAATTGAGGGTGTGCTGCAATATTGGAGTGTCAGTAATTGAGGGTGTGCTGCACTATTGGAGTGTCAGTAATTGAGGGTGTGCTGCACTATTGGAGGGTCAGTAATTGAGGGTGTGCTGCACTATTGGAGAGTCAGTAATTGAGGGTGTGCTGCACTTTTGAAGTGTCAGTAATTGAGGGTGTGCTGCACTATTGGAGAGTCAGTAATTGAGGGTGTGCTGCACTATTGGAGTGTCAGTAATTGAGGATGTGCTGCACTATTGGAGAGTCAGTAATTGAGGGTGTGCTGCACTTTTGGAGTGTCAGTAATTGAGGGTGTGCTGCACTATTGGAGAGTCAGTAATTGAGGGTGTGCTGCACTTTTGGAGTGTCAGTAATTGAGGGTGTGCTGCACTTTTGGAGGGTCAGTAATTGAGGCTGTGCTGCACTATTGGAGTGTCAGTAATTGAGGGTGTGCTGCACTATTGCATGGGTAGTAATTGAGGGTGTGCTGCACTATTGGATTGTCAGTAATTGAGGATGTGCTGCACTATTGGAGTGTCAGTAATTGAGGGTGTGCTGCACTATTGGAGTGTCAGTAATTGAGGGTGTAATGCACTATTGGAGTGTCAGAATTGAGGGTGTGCTGCACTATTGGAGTGTCAGTAATTGGGGGTTTGCTGCAATATTGGAGTGTCAGTAATTGAGGGTGTGCTGCACTATTGGAGTGTCAGTAATTGAGGGTGTACTGCACTATTGCATGGGTAGTAATTGAGGGTGTGCTGCACTATTGGAGGGTCAGTATTTGAGGGTTTCTGCACTATTGGAGGGTCAGTCATTGAGGCTGTGCTGCACTATAAGAGGGACAGTAATTGAGCGTGTGCTGCACTATTGGAGTGTCTGTAATTGAGGGTGTGCTGCACTATTGGAGGGTCAGTAATTGATGGTGTGCTGCACTATTGGAGTGTCTGTAATTGAGGGTGTGCTGCACTATTGGACGGTCAGTAATTGAGGGTGAGCTGCACTATTGGAGGGTCAGTAATTGAGGCTGTGCTGCACTATTGGAGGGTCAGTAATTGTGGGTGCGCTGCACTAATGGACTTTAAGTAATTGAGGGTGAGCTGCACTATTGGATAGTCAGTAATTGAGGGTGTGCTGCACTATTGGATGGTCAGTAATTGAGGGTGTGCTGCACTATTGGAGGTCAGTAATTGAGGGTGAGCTGCACTAATGGAGTGTCAGTAATTGAGGGTGTGCTGCACTATTGGAGGGTCAGTAATTGAGGGTGTGCTGCACTATTGGAGGGTCAGTAATTGAGGGTGAGCTGCACTAATGGAGTGTCAGTAATTGAGGGTGTGCTGCACTATTGGAGGGTCAGTAATTGAGGGTGTGCTGCACTGTTGGTCTGTCAGTAATTGAGGGTGTGCTGCACTATTGGAGGGTCAGTAATTGAGGGTGTGCTGCACTATTGCAGTGTCATTAATTGAGTGTGTGCAGCACTTTTGGAGTGTCAGTAATTGAGGGTGTGCTGCACTATTGGAGTGTCAGTAATTGAGGGTGTGCTGCACTATTGGAGTGTCAGTAATTGAGGGTGTGCTGCACTATTGGAGTGTCAGTAATTGAGGGTGTTCTGCTTTATTGGAGTGTCAGTAATTGAGGGTGTGCTGCACTATTGGAGTGTCAGTAATTGGGGGCTTGCTGCACTATTGGAGGGTCAGTAATTGAGGGTGTGCTGCACTATTGGACTGTCAGTAATTGAGGGTGTGCTGCACTATTGGAGTGTCAGTAATTGAGGGTGTGCTGCACTATTTGAGTGTCAGTAATTGAGGGTGTGCTGCACTATTGTAGGGTCAGTAATTGAGGGTGTGCTGCACTATTGGAGTGTCAGTAATTGAGGGTGTGCTGCACTATTGGAGTGTCAGTAATTGAGGGTGTGCTGCACTATTGGAGTGTCAGTAATTGAGGGTGTGCTGCACTATTGGAGTGTCAGTAATTGAGGGTGTGCTGCACTATTGGAGTGTCAGTAATTGAGGGTGTGCTGCACTATTGGAGTGTCAGTAATTGAGTCTGTGCAACACTTCTGGAGTGTCAGTAATTGAGGGTGTGCTGCACTGTTGGAGGGTCAGTAATTGAGGGTGTTCTGCAATATTGGAGTGTCAGTAATTGAGGGTGTGCTGTACTATTGGAGTGTCAGTATTTGAGGGTGTGCTGCACAATTGGAGTGTCAGTAATTGAGGGTGTGCTGCACTATAGGAGTGTCAGTAATTGAGGGTGTGCTGCACTATTGGAGTGTCAGTAATTGAGGGTGTGCTGCACTATTGGAGTGTCAGTATTTGAGGGTGTGCTGCACTATTGGAGTGTCAGTAATTGAGGGTGTGCTGAACTATTGGAGTGTCAGTAATTGAGGGTGTGCTGAACTATTGGAGTGTCAGTAATTGAGGGTGTGCTGAACTATTGGAGTGTCAGTAATTGAGGGTATGCTGAACTATTGGAGTGTCAGTATTTGAGTGTGTGCTGCACTATTGGAGTGTCAGTAATTGGGGGTTTGCTGCAATATTGGAGTGTCAGTAATTGAGGGTGTGCTGCACTATTGGAGTGTCAGTAATTGAGGGTGTACTGCACTATTGGAGTGTCAGTAATTGAGGGTGTGCTGCACTATTGGAGTGTCAGTAATTGGGGGTTTGCTGCAATATTGGAGTGTCAGTAATTGAGGGTGTGCTGCACTATTGGAGTGTCAGTAATTGAGGGTGTACTGCACTATTGCATGGGTAGTAATTGATGGTGTGCTGCAATATTGGAGGGTCAGTATTTGAGGGTTTCTGCACTATTGAAGGGTCAGTCATTGAGGCTGTGCTGCACTATTGGAGTGTCATTAATTGTTGGTGTGCTGCACTATTGGAGTGTCTGTAATTGAGGGTGTGCTGCACTATTGGAGTGTCATTAATTGAGGGTGTGCTGCACTATTGGAGTGTCAGTAATTGAGGGTGTGCTGCACTATTGGAGTGTCAGTAATTGAGGGTGTGCTGCACTATTGGAGTGTCATTAATTGTTGGTGTGCTGCACTATTGGAGTGTCTGTAATTGAGGGTGTGCTGCACTATTGGAGGGTCAGTAATTGAGGGTGTGCTGCACTATTGGAGTGTCTGTAATTGAGGGTGTGCTGCACTATTGGACGGTCAGTAATTGAGGGTGAGCTGCACTATTGGAGGGTCAGTAATTGAGGGTGTGCTGCACTATTGGAGGGTCAGTAATTGTGGGTGCGCTGCACTAATGGACTTTAAGTAATTGAGGGTGAGCTGCACTATTGGAGAGTCAGTAATTGAGGGTGTGCTGCACTATTGGATGGTCAGTAATTGAGGGTATGCTGCACTAATGGAGTGTCAGTAATTGAGGGTGTGCTGCACTATTGGAGGGTCAGTAATTGAGGGTGTGCTGCACTGTTGGTCTGTCAGTAATTGAGGGTGTGCTGCACTATTGGAGGGTCAGTAATTGAGGGTGTGTTGCACTATTGGAGTGTCATTAATTGAGTGTGTGCTGCACTATTGCAGTGTCATTAATTGAGTGTGTGCAGCACTTTTGGAGTGTCAGTAATTGAGGGTGTGCTGCACTATTGGAGGGTCAGTAATTGAGGGTGTGCTGCACTATTGGAGGGTCAGTAATTGAGGGTGTGTTGCACTATTGGAGTGTCATTAATTGAGTGTGTGCAGCACTTTTGGAGTGTCAGTAATTGAGGGTGTGCTGCACTATTGGAGGGTCAGTAATTGAGGGTGTGTTGCACTATTGGAGTGTCATTAATTGAGTGTGTGCTGCACTATTGCAGTGTCATTAATTGAGTGTGTGCAGCACTTTTGGAGTGTCAGTAATTGAGGGTGTGCTGCTCTATTGGAGTGTCAGTAATTGAGGGTGTGCAGCACTTGTGGAGTGTCAGTAATTGAGGGTGTGCTGCACTATTGGAGTGTCAGTAATTGAGGGTGTGCTGCACTATTGGAGTGTCAGTAATTGAGGGTGTTCTGCAATATTGGAGTGTCAGTAATTGAGGGTGTTCTGCAATATTGGAGTGTCAGTATTTGAGGGTGTGCTGCACTATTGGAGTGTCAGTAATTGAGGGTGTGCTGCACTATTGGAGTGTCAGTAATTGAGGGTGTTCTGCAATATTGGAGTGTCAGTAATTGAGGGTGTGCTGCACTATTGGAGGGTCAGTAATTGAGGGTGTGCTGCACTATGGAGTGTCAGTAATTGAGGGTGTGCTGCACTATTGGAGTGTCAACAATTGAGGGTGTGCTGCACGATTGGAGTGTCAGTAATTGAGGGTGTGCTGCACTATTGGAGTGTCAGTAATTGAGGGTGTGCTGCACTATTGGAGTGTCAGTAATTGAGGGTGTGCTGCACTATTGGAGTGTCAGTAATTGAGGGTGTGCTGCACTATTGGAGTGTCAGTAATTGAGGGTGTGCTGCACTATTGGAGGGTCAGTAATTGAGGGTGTGCTGCACTATTGGACTGTCAGTAATTGAGGGTGTGCTGCACTATTGGAGTGTCAGTAATTGAGGGTGTGCTGCACTATTGGAGTGTCAGTAATTGAGGGTGTGCTGCACTATTGGAGTGTCAGTAATTGAGGGTGTGCTGCACTATTGGAGGGTCAGTAATTGAGGGTGTGCTGCACTATTGGAGAGTCAGTAATTGAGGTTGTGCTGCACTATTGGAGGGTCAGTAATTGAGGGTGTGCTGCACTATTGGAGTGTCAGTAATTGAGTGTGTGCTGCACTATTGGAGTGTCAGTAATTGAGTGTGTGCAGCACTTCTGGAGTGTCAGTAATTGAGGGTGTGCTGCACTGTTGGAGGGTCAGTAATTGAGGGTGTTCTGCAATATTGGAGTGTCAGTAATTGAGGGTGTGCTGTATTATTGGAGTGTCAGTATTTGAGGGTGTGCTGCACAATTGGAGTGTCAGTAATTGAGGGTGTGCTGCACTATTGGAGTGTCAGTAATTGAGGGTGTGCTGCACTATTGGAGTGTCAGTTATTGAGGATGTGCTGCACTATTGGAGTGTCAGTAATTGAGGGTGTGCTGCACTATTGGAGTGTCAGTAATTGATGATGTGCTGCACTATTGGAGTGTGAGTAATTGAGGGTGTGCTGCACTATTGGAGTGTCAGTAATTGAGGGTGTGCTGCACTATTGGAGTGTGAGTAATTGAGGGTGTGCTGCACTATTGGAGTGTGAGTAATTGAGGGTGTGCTGCACTATTGGAGTGTGAGTAATTGAGGGTGTGCTGCACTATTGGAGTGTCAGTAATTGGGGGTGTGCTGCACGATTGGAGTGTCAGTAATTGGGGGTGTGCTGCACTATTGGAGTGTCAGTAATTAAAGGGATAGTGAGTGAGATCACCAATTGGTTAATTGGACAGACTTTGAGATCAAAGGGAGTTTAAAGGGTCAGAGAGTGTGATCACCCGGTTAAAGTGATAGAGAGTGAGATCACGGGGAGTTTAAATGGACAGTGAGTGAGATCACGAGGAGGTTAACGGGACCGGGAGTGAGATCACGGGTAGGTTAACGGGACAAAGAGTGATATCACGGGTATGTTAAAGGGACAGAGAGTGAGAACGCGGGGAGTTTAAAGGCGAAAGAAAGAGATCACTGGGAGGTTAAAGGTACAGACTGTGATATCACGGATTGGTTAACGGGACAGAGAGATTACGGAGTGGTTAAAGCGACAGAGAGTGAGATCACGGGGAGGTAAAAGGGACAGAGAGTGATTTCACGGGGAGGTTAAAGGGACAGAAAGTGAGATCACGGGAAGGTTAAAGGGACAGAGAGTGAGATCACGGGGAAGTTAAAGGGACAGAGAGTGAGATCACGGGAAGGTTAAAGGGACAGAAAGTGAGATCACGGGGACGTTAAAGGGACAGTGATTGAGATCACCGATTGGTTAATGGGACAGAGAGTGAGATCACGGGGAGGTTAAAGGGACAGTGATTGAGATCACCGATTGGTTAATGGGACAGAGAGTGAGATCACGGGGAGGTTAAAGGGACAGAGTGTGAGATCAATGTGAGTGTAAAGGGACAGAGAGTGAGGTTACGGGGAGGTTAATGGGACAGAGATTAAGATCAAGGGAAGATTAATGGGACAGAGTGAGATCACGGGGAGGTTAAAGGGAAAGAGAGTGAGATCACGGGGAGGTTAAAGGGACAGTGAGTGCGATCACGGGGAAGTTAAAGGGACGGAGAGTGAGATGACGGGGTGTTTAAAGGGACAGAGAGTGAGATCACGGGGTGGTTAAAGGGATAGAGAGTGAGATCACGGAGAGTTTAAAGGGACAGAGAGTGAGATCACGGGGAGGTAAAATGGACAGAGAGTGAGATCACGGGGATGTTAAAGGGACAAAGAGTGATATCACGTTGAGTTTAAAGGGAGAGAGAGTGAGAACACGTGGAGTTTAAAGGGAAAGAAAGAGATCACTGGGAGGTTAAAGGGACAGAGAGAGAGATCACGGGGAGGTTAAAGGGACAGAGAGAGATTACGGGGAGGTTAAAGCGACAGAGAGGGATCACGGGTTGGTTAAAGGGACAGAGAGTGAAATCACGGGGAGGTTAAAGGGACAGAGTGCTAAATCAGGGAGGTTAAAGGGACAGAGAGTGAGATCACTGGGTAGTTAAAGGGACAGAGATTTAGATCACGGGGAGGTTAACGGGACAGAGAGTGAGATCACGGATAGGTTAAAGGGACAGAGAGAGATTATGGGTTGGTTAAAGCGACAGAGAGTGAGATCACAGGGAGGTTAAAGGGACAAAGAGTGTGATCACGGGGAGGTTAAAGGGACAGAGAGTGAGATCACGGCGAGGTTAAAGGGACAGCGAGTGAGTTCACGGGGAGGTTAAAGGGACAGAGAGTTAGATGACGGGGAGTTTAAATGGACAGACAGTGAGATCACGGGGAGTTTAATGGGACAGAGAGTGAGATCACAGGGAGGTTAAGGTGACAGAAAGTGAGATCAGGGGCAGGATAAAGGGAGAGAGAGTGAGATCATGGGGAGGTTAAAGGGACAGAGAGTGATTTCACGGGGAGGTTAAAGGAACAGAGAGTTAGATGATGGGGAGGTTAAATGGACAGTCAGTGAGATCACGGGGAGGTTAAAAGGACAGAGAATGAGTTCAAGGGGAGGTTAAAGGGGTAGAAAGTTAGTTGACGGGGAGGTAAAATGGACAGGGAGTGAGATCACGGAGAGGTTAAAGGGTCAGAGATTGAGATCACGGGGAGCTTAAAGGGACAGAGAGTGAGATCACGGGGAGGTAAAAGGGACAGAGAGTGAGATGACGGGGAGATTAAAGGGACAGAGAGTGAGAACACCGGGAGGTTAAAGGGACAGACAATTAGATCACGGGCAGGTTAAAGGGACAGAAATTGAGATCGCGGGGAGGTTAAAGGGACAGAGATTGAGTGCACGGGGAGGTTAAAGGGATAGAGAGCGAGATGACGGGGAGTTTAAAGGGACAGAAAGTGAGATCACGCGGAGGTTAAAGGGACAGAGAGTGAGATCACGGGAAAGTTAAGGCGACAGAGAGTGAGAAGAGGGGCAGGATAAAGGGAGAGAGAGTTGAGATCATGGGGAGGTTAAAGGGACAGAGAGTGAATTCACGGGGAGGTTAAAGGGACAGAGAGTGAGATGACAGGGAGATTAAAGGGACAGAGAGTGAGATCACGGGGAGGTTAAAGGGACAGTGAGTGAGATCACGGGGAGGTTAAAGGAACAGAGAGTGAGATCATGCGAAGTTTAAACGAGAGTGAGGTCAAGGGGAAGTTAAAGGGACAGAGAGTGAGATCACGGGGAGGTAAAAGGGACGGAGAGTGAGATCACCGGGAGGTTAAAGGGACAGACAATGAGATCAAAGGCAGGTTAAAGGGACAGAAATTGAGATCACGGGGAGGTTAAATGGACAGAGATTGAGTGCACAGGGAGGTTAAAGGGACAGAGAGCGAGATCACGGGGAGTTTAAAGGGACAGAGAGTGTGATCACGGGGAGGTTAAAGGGACAGAGAGTGTGATCACGGGAAGAATAAAGGGACAGAGAGTGAGATCACGGGGTGGATAAAGTTAAAGAGAGTGAGATCACTGGGAAGTTAACGGGACAGAGAGTTAGATCACGGGCAGGTTAACGGGACAGAGAGTGAGATTACGGGGAGGTTAAAGCGACTGAGTGTGTGATCACGGGGAGGTTAAATGGACAGAGAGTGAGATCACGGGGAGGTTAAATGGACAGACAGTGAGATCACGGGGAGCTTAATGGTACAGAGAGTGAGATCAAAAGGGCGGTTAAAGGGACAGAGAGTGAGATCACGGGTAGGTTAAAGGGACAGAGAGTGAGATCCGGGGCGGTTAAAGGGACAGAGAGTTACATCACGGGGAGGTTAATGGGACAGAGATTAAGATCACGGGAAGATTAAGGGGACAATGTGAGATAACGCGGAGTTTAAAGGGACAGAAAGTGAGATCATGGGAAGTTTAAAAGGACAGAGAGTGAGATCTCGGGGAGGTTAAAAGGACAGAGAGAGATAAGGTGGAGGTTAAAGCGACAGAGTGAGATCACGGGGAGGTTAAATGGACAGAGATTGAGATCACGGGAAGATTAAATGGACAGAGTGAGATCACTGGGACGTTAAAGGGACAGAGATTGGGATCACGGGGAGGTTAACGGGACAGAGAGAGAGATCACGGGGCTTTTAAAGGGACAGAGAGTTAGATCAAGGGGTAGTTAAAGGGACAGAGAGTGAGATTACGGGGTGGTTAGAGGGACAGAGAGTTAGATGACTGAGGTTAAATGGACAGAGAGAGAGATCACGGGGAGGTTAAAGGGACACAGATTGAGCTCACAGGGAGGTTAAAGGGACAGAGAGTCAGATCACAGGGAGGATAAAGGGACAGAGAGTTAGATGACGGGGAGTTTAAATGGACAGACAGTGAGATCAGGGGGAGGTTAATGGGAGAGAGAGTGAGATCACGGGGAGGATAAAGGGACAGAGAGTTAGATGACGGGGAGGTTAAATGGACAGACAGTGAGATCACGGGGAGGTTGTAGGGACAGAGATTGAGATCACGGGGAGGTTAAAGGGACAGAGAGTGAGATCACTGGGAGGTTAAAGGGACAGAGAGTGAGAATACCGGGAGGATAAACGGACAGAGAATGAGATCACGGGGAGGTTAAAGGGATAGAGAGTGAGATCACGGGGAGTTTAAAGGGAAAGACAGAGATCACTGGGAGGTTAAAGGGACAGACAGTGATATCGCAGATTGGTTAAAGGGACAGAGAATGATATCACGGGGAGGTTAAAGGGACAGAGTGCGAAATCAGTGAGGTTAAAGGGACAGAGATTGAGATCACTGGGAAGTTAAAGCGACAGAGATATTGATCACGGGGAGGTTAACGGGACAGAGAGAGATTACGGGGTGGTTAAAGCGACAGATAGTGAGATCACGGGGAGGTAAAAGGGACAGAGAGTGATTTCACGGGGGGTTAAAGGGACAGAGAGTGAGATCACGGGGAGGTTAAAGGGACAGAGAGTGAGATCACGGGGTGGTTAAAGCGACAGAGAGTGAGATCACGGGGAGGTAAAAGGGACAGAGAGTGATTTCACGGGGAGGTTAAATGGACAGAGAGTGAGATCACAGAGAAATGAAAGGGTCAGAGATTGAGATCACGGGAAACATAAAGGGACAGAGAGTGAGATCATGGGGAGGTTAAAGGGAAAGAGAGTGAGATCACGCGGAGGTTAAAGGGACAGTGAGTGTGATCACGGGGAAGTTAAAGGGACAGAGAGTGAGATCACGGGTGAGGTTAAAGGGACAGAGTGTGAGATGACGGAGAGATTAAAGGGACAGAGAGAGAGATTACGGGGAGGGTAATGGGACAGAGGGTGAGATCACGGGGAGGTCAAAGGGACAGAGAGTGAGATCACGGGGAGGTTAAAGGGACAGAGAATGAGATCACAGGGAGTTTAAAGGGACAGAGAGTGAGAATACCTGGAGGTTTAAGGGAGAGACAGTGAGATCACTGCGAGGTTAAAGGTACAGAGAGTGAGATCACGGGGAGGTAAAAGGGACAGAGAGTGAGATCACGGGGAGGTTAAAGGGACAGTGAGAGAGATCACGGGTAGGTTAACGGGACAAAGAGTGAGATCACGGAGAGTTTAAAGGGACAGAGAGTGAGATCACGGGGATGTTAAAGGGACAAAGAGTGATATCACGTTGAGTTTAAAGGGAGAGAGAGTGAGAACACGTGGAGTTTAAAGGGAAAGAAAGAGATCACTGGGAGGTTAAAGGGACAGAGAGAGAGATCACGGGGAGGTTAAAGGGACAGAGAGAGATTACGGGGAGGTTAAAGCGACAGAGATGGATCACGGGTTGGTTAAAGGGACAGAGAGTGAAATCACGGGGAGGTTAAAGGGACAGAGTGCTAAATCAGGGAGGTTAAAGGGACATAGTGTGAGATCACGGGGAGGTTAAAGGGACAGAGAGTGAGATCAGGGGAAGTTTAAAAGAACAGAGATTTAGATCACGGGGAGGTTAAAGGGACAGAGAGTGAGATCACGGGGAGGTTACAGGGACAGAGAGTGAGATCACGGGCAGGATAAATGGACAGAGATTGAGATCACGGGAAGATTAAATGGACAGAGTGAGATCACTGGCACATTAAAGGGACAGAGATTGAGATCACGGGGAGGTTAAAGGTACAGAGTGAGATCACTGGGACATTAAAGGGACAGAGATTGTGATCACGGGGAGGTTAAAGGGACAGAGAGTTAGATCACGGGGAAAAAATGGGACAGTGAGTGAGATCACGGGGAGGATAAAGGGACAGAGTGTGAGATCAGGGGCAGGTTAAGGGGAGAGAGAGTGAGATCACGGGGAGGTTAAAGGGACAGAGAATGAGATCACGGGGTGGTTAAAGGGACAGAGAGTGAGATCACGGGTAGGTTAACGGGACAAAGAGTGAGATCACGGGGAGGTTAAAGGGACAGAGATTGAGATCACGGGAAGATTAAATGGACAGAGTGAGATCACTGGGACGTTAAAGGGACAGAGATTGGGATCACGGTGAGGTTAAAGGGACAGAGAGAGAGATCACGGGGCTGTTAAAGGGACAGAGAGTTAGATCAAGGGGTAGTTAAAGGGACAGAGAGTGAGATTACGGGGTGGTTAGAGGGACAGAGAGTTAGATGACAGGGACGTCAAATGGACAGAGAGTGAGATCACGGGGAGGTTAATGGGACAAAGAGTGAGATCGCAGGGAGGTTAAAGGGACAGAGAGTGAGATCACGGGAAAGTTCAGGCGACAGAGAGTTAGATCAGGGGCAGGTTAAAGGGAGAGGGAGTGAGATCAAGGGAGGTTAAAGGGACAAAGAGTGAGTTCACTGGCAGGTTAAAGGGACAGAGAGTTAGATGACGGGGAGGTTAAATGGACAGACAGTGAGATCACGGGGAGGTTAATGGGACAGAGATTGAGATCACGGGGAGGTTAAAGGGACAGAGTGAGATCACTGGGACGTTAAAGGGACAGAGATTGGGATCACGGGGAGGTTAAAGGGACAGAGAGAGAGATGACGGGGCGGTTAAAGGGACAGAGAGTTAGATCACGGGGAAGTTAAATGGACATAGAGTGATATTACGGGGTGGTTAAAGGGAAAGAGAGTTAGATGACTGGCAGGTTAAATGGACAGAGAGTGAGATCACGGTGAGGTTAAAGGGACAGACAGTGAGATCACGGGGAGGTTAAAGGGACAGAGAGTTAGATGACGGGGAGGTTAAATGGACAGACAGTGAGATCACGGGGAGGTTAATGGGGCAGAGAGTTAGATCACGGGGCGGTTAAAGGGACAGAGAGTTAGATCACGGGGTGGTTAAATGGACAGAGAGTGTGATCATGGGGAGGTTAAAGGGACAGAGAGTGAGATCACGGGAAGTTTAAAGGGACAGAGAGTGAGATCACGGGGAGGTTAAAAGGAAAGAGAGAGTTAAGGTGGAGGTTAAAGCGACAGAGTGAGATCACGGGGAGGATGAAGGGACAGAGAGTGAGATCACGGGAAGGTTAAAGCGACAGAGAATGAGATCACAGGGAGTTTAAATGTACAGAGAGTGAGAATACCTGGAGGTTAAAGGGACAGAGAGTGAGATCACGGGGAGGTTAAAGGGATAGAGTGTGAGATCACTGGGAGGTTAAAGGTACAGAGAGTGAGATCACGGGGAGGTAAAAGAGACAGAGAGTTAGATGACGGGGAGTTTAAATGGACAGACAGTGAGATCACGGGGAGGTTAATGGGACAGAGAGTGAGATCACGGGGAGGTTAAAGGGAAAGAGTGTGAGATCACGGCGAGGTTAAAGGGACAGAGAGTGAGTTCACGGGGAGGTTAAAGGGACAGAGAGTTAGATGACGGTGAGTTTAAATGGACAGACAGTGAGATCACGGGGAGGTTAATGGAACAGATAGTGAGATCACGGGAAAGTTAAGGTGACAGAGAGAGAGATCAGGGGCAGGATAAAGGGACAGAGAGTGAGTTCAAGGGGTGGTTAAAGGGATAGAAAGTTAGTTGACGGTGAGGTTAAATGGACAGAGAGTGAGATCACGGAGAGGTGAAATGGTAAGAGATTGAGATTACGGGGAGCTTAAAGGGACAGAGAGTGAGATCACGGGGTGGTTAAAGTGACAGAGAGTGAGATCACGGGGAGGTAAATGGGACAGAGAGTGAGATCACGGGGAGGTTAAAGGGATAGAGAGTGACATCACGTGTAGGTTAAGGGGACAGGGAGTGAGATCACGGGTAAGTTAACGGGACAAAGAGTGAGATCACGGGGATGATAAAGGGACAGAGAGTGTGATCATGGGGAGGTTAAAGGGACAGAGAGTGAGATCACGGGATATTTAAAGGAACAGAGAGTGAGATCACGGGGAGTTTAAAAGGACAGAGAGAGTTAAGGGGCAGGTTAAAGCGGCAGAGTGAGATCACGGGGAGGTTGAAGGGACAGAGAGTGAGATCACGGGGAGGTTAAAGGGACGGAGAATGAGATCACGGGGAGTTTAACGGGACAGAGAGTGAGATCACGGGGAGGTTAAAAGGACAGAGAGAGTTAAGGGGCAGGTTAAAGCGGCAGAGTGGGATCACGGGGAGGTTGAAGGGACAGAGAGTGAGATCACGGGGAGGTTAAAGGGACATAGTGTGAGATCACGGGGAGGTTAAATGGACAGAGAGTGAGGTCAGGGGAAGTTTAAAAGAACAGAGATTTAGATCACGGGGAGGTTAAAGGGACAGAGAGTGAGATCACGGGGAGGTTACAGGGACAGAGAGTGAGATCACGGGCAGGATAAATGGACAGAGATTGAGATCACGGGAAGATTAAATGGACAGAGTGAGATCACTGGCACGTTAAAGGGACAGAGATTGAGATCACGGGGAGGTTAAAGGTACAGAGTGAGATCACTGGGACGTTAAAGGGACAGAGATTGTGATCACGGGGAGGTTAAAGGGACAGAGAGTTAGATCACGGGGAAAAAATTGGACAGTGAGTGAGATCACGGGGAGGATAAAGGGACAGAGTGTGAGATCAGGGGCAGGTTAAGGGGAGAGAGAGTGAGATCACGGGGAGGTTAAAGGGACAGAGAATGAGATCACGGGGAGGTTAAAGGGACAGAGAGTGAGATCACGGGTAGGTTAACGGGACAAAGAGTGAGATCACGGGGAGGTTAAAGGGACAGAGATTGAGATCACGGGAAGATTAAATGGACAGAGTGAGATCACTGGGACGTTAAAGGGACAGAGATTGGGATCACGGTGAGGTTAAAGGGACAGAGAGAGAGATCACGGGGCTGTTAAAGGGACAGAGAGTTAGATCAAGGGGTAGTTAAAGGGACAGAGAGTGAGATTACGGGGTGGTTAGAGGGACAGAGAGTTAGATGACAGGGACGTCAAATGGACAGAGAGTGAGATCACGGGGAGGTTAAAGGGACAGAGATTGAGCTCACGGGGAGGTTAAAGGGACAGACAGTCAGATAACGGGGAGGATAAAGGGACAGAGAGTTAGATGACGGAGAGGATAAATGGACAGAGAGTGAGATCACGGGGAGGTTAAAGGGATAGGGAGTGACATCACGGGAAGGTTAAGGGGACAGGGAGTGAGATCACGGGTAGGTTAACGGGACAAAGAGTGAGATCACGGGGATGTTAAAGGGACAGAGAGTGTGATCATGGGGAGGTTAAAGGGACAGAGAGTGAGATCACGGGATATTTAAAGGGACAGAGAGTGAGATCACGGGGAGTTTAAAAGGACAGAGAGAGTTAAGGGGCAGGTTAAAGCGGCAGAGTGAGATCACGGGGAGGTTGAAGGGACAGAGAGTGAGATCACGGGGAGGTTAAAGGGACAGAGAGTAAGATTACGGGGTGGTTAAACGGACAGAGAATGAGATCACGGGGAGGTAAATGGGACAGAGAGTGAGATCACGGGGAGGTTAAAGGGATAGAGAGTGACATCACGTGTAGGTTAAGGGGACAGGGAGTGAGATCACGGGTAAGTTAACGGGACAAAGAGTGAGATCACGGGGATGATAAAGGGACAGAGAGTGTGATCATGGGGAGGTTAAAGGGACAGAGAGTGAGATCACGGGATATTTAAAGGAACAGAGAGTGAGATCACGGGGAGTTTAAAAGGACAGAGAGAGTTAAGGGGCAGGTTAAAGCGGCAGAGTGAGATCACGGGGAGGTTGAAGGGACAGAGAGTGAGATCACGGGGAGGTTAAAGGGACGGAGAATGAGATCACGGGGAGTTTAATGGGACAGAGAGTGAGATCACGGGGAGGTTAAAAGGACAGAGAGAGTTAAGGGGCAGGTTAAAGCGGCAGAGTGGGATCACGGGGAGGTTGAAGGGACAGAGAGTGAGATCACGGGGAGGTTAAAGGGACATAGTGTGAGATCACGGGGAGGTTAAATGGACAGAGAGTGAGGTCAGGGGAAGTTTAAAAGAACAGAGATTTAGATCACGGGGAGGTTAAAGGGACAGAGAGTGAGATCACGGGGAGGTTACAGGGACAGAGAGTGAGATCACGGGCAGGAAAATGGACAGAGATTGAGATCACGGGAAGATTAAATGGACAGAGTGAGATCACTGGCACGTTAAAGGGACAGAGATTGAGATCACGGGGAGGTTAAAGGTACAGAGTGAGATCACTGGGACGTTAAAGGGACAGAGATTGTGATCACGGGGAGGTTAAAGGGACAGAGAGTTAGATCACGGGGAAAAAATTGGACAGTGAGTGAGATCACGGGGAGGATAAAGGGACAGAGTGTGAGATCAGGGGCAGGTTAAGGGGAGAGAGAGTGAGATCACGGGGAGGTTAAAGGGACAGAGAATGAGATCACGGGGAGGTTAAAGGGACAGAGAGTGAGATCACGGGTAGGTTAACGGGACAAAGAGTGAGATCACGGGGAAAGTTAAAGGGACAGAGATTGAGATCACGGGAAGATTAAATGGACAGAGTGAGATCACTGGGACGTTAAAGGGACAGAGATTGGGATCACGGTGAGGTTAAAGGGACAGAGAGAGAGATCACGGGGCTGTTAAAGGGACAGAGAGTGAGATTACGGGGTGGTTAGAGGGACAGAGAGTTAGATGACAGGGACGTCAAATGGACAGAGAGTGAGATCACGGGGAGGTTAATGGGAGAGAGAGTCAGATCACGGGGAGGTTAAAGGGACAGAGAGTTAGATGACGGGGTGGTTAAAGTGACAGAGAGTGAGATCACTGGGAGGTAAATGGGACAGAGAGTGAGATCACGGGGAGGTTAAAGGGATAGGGAGTGACATCACGTGTAGGTTAAGGGGACAGGGAGTGAGATCACGGGTAGGTTAACGGGACAAAGAGTGAGATCACGGGGAGGTTAAAGGGACAGAGAGTGTGATCATGGGGAGGTTAAAGGGACAGAGAGTGAGATCACAGGATATTTAAAGGGACAGAGAGTGAGATCACGGGGAGTTTAAAAGGACAGAGAGAGTTAAGGGGCAGGTTAAAGCGGCAGAGTGAGATCACGGGGAGGTTGAAGGGACAGAGAGTGAGATCACGGGGAGGTTAAAGGGACAGAGAGTAAGATTACGGGGTGGTTAAACGGACAGAGAATGAGATCACGGGGAGGTTAAAGGGACAGAGAGTGAGATCACGGGGAGGTTAAAGGGACAGAGAATGAGATCACGGGGAGTTTAACGGGACAGAGAGTGAGATCACGGGGAGGTAAAAGGGACATAGTGTGAGATCACGGGGAGGTTAAAGGGACAGAGAGTGAGATCGGGGAAGTTTAAAAGGACAGAGATTTAGATCACGGGGAGGTTAACTGGACAGAGTGAGATCACTGGGACGGTAAAGGGACAGAGAGTGAGATCACGGGGAGGTTAAAGGGACAAAGAGTGAGATCACGGGCAGGGTAAATGGACAGAGATTGAGATCACGGGAAGATTAAATGGACAGAGTGAGATCACTGGCACGTTAAAGGGACAGAGATTGAGATCACGGGGAGGTTAAAAGTACAGAGTGAGATCACTGGGACGTTAAAGGGACAGAGATTGGGATCACGGGGAAGTAAATGGGACAGAGAGTGAGATCACGGATAGGTTAAAGGGATAGAGAGAGATTACGGGGAGGTTAAAGCTACAGAGATTGAGATCACGGGGAGGTTAAAGGGACAGTGTGAGATCACTGGGACGTTAAAGGGACAGAGAGTTAGATCACGGGGAAGTTAAAGGGACAGAGAGTAAGATTACGGGGTGGTTAAACGGACAGAGAATGAGATCACGGGGAGGTTAAAGGGACAGAGAGTGAGATCACGGGGAGGATAAAGGGACAGAGCGTGAGATCAGGGGCAGGTTAAGGGGAGGGAAAGTGAGATCACGGGGAGGTTAAAGGGACAGTGAGTTAGATGACGGGGAGGTTAAATGGACAGACAGCGAGATCACGGGGAGGTTAATGGGACAGAGAGTGAGATCACGGGGCGGTTAAAGGGACAGAGAGTGAGTTCACGGGGAGGTTAAAGGGACTGTGAGTGAGATCACGGGGCGGTTAAAGGGACAGAGAGTAACATCACGGGGAGGTTAATGGGACAGAGATTAAGATCACGGGAAGATTAAGGGGACAAAGTGAGATCACGGGGAGGTTAAAGGGACAGTGAGATCACGGGGAGGTTAAAGGGACAGAGAGTGTGATCATGGGGAGGTTAAAGGGACAGAGAGTGAGATCACGGGAAGTTTAAAGGGACAGAGAGTGAGATCTCGAGGAGGTAAAAAGGACAGAGAGAGTTAAGGTGGAGGTTAAAGCGACAGAGTGAGATCACGGGGATTTTGAAGGGACAGAGATTGAGATCACGGGGAGGTTAAAGGGATAGAGAATGAGATCACAGGGAGTTTAAAGGGACAGAGAGTGATATCACTGGGAGGTTAAAGATACAGAGAGTGAGATCACGGGGAGGTAAAAGGGACAGAGAGTGAGATCACGGGGAGGTTAAAGGGACAGTGAGAGAGATCACGGGTAGGTTAACGGGACAAAGAGTGAGATTACGGGGAGGTTAAAGGGAAAGAGAGTGAGATCACGGGGAGTTTAAATGGATAGTGAGTGCAATCACGGGGAAGTTAAACGGACAGAGAGTGAAATCACGGGGAGATTAAAGGGACAGGGAGTGAGATCACGGGTAGGTTAACGGGACAAAGAGTGAGATCAGGGATGTTAAAGGGACAGAGAGTGAGATCACAGGGAGGACAAAGGGACAGAGGGTGAGATCACGGGGAGGTCAAAGGGACGGAGAGTGAGATCACGGGGAGGTTAATGGGACAGAGAGTGAGGTCACGGGGAGGTTAAAGGGTCAGAGAGTGAGATCACGGGGAGGTTAAAGGGACAGAGAGTGACATCACGGGAAGGTTAAAGGGACAGAGAGTGAGATCACGGGGAGGTTAAAGGGACAGGGAGAGGGATCACGGGTAGGTTAACGGGACAAAGAGTGAGATCACGGGGATGTTAAAGGGACAGAGAGTGAGAACACGGGGAGTTTAAAGGGAAAGACAGAGATCACTGGGAGGTTAAAGGGACAGAGAATGAGATCACGGGGAGGTTAAAGGGACAGAGAGTGTGATCATGGGGAGGTTAAAGGGACAGAGAATGAGATCACGGGAAATTTAAAGGAACAGAGAGTGAGATCACGGGGAGGTTAAAAGGACAGAGAGAGTTAAGGGGCAGGTTAAAGCGACAGAGTGAGATCACGGGGATGTTGAAGGGACAGAGAGTGAGATCACGGGGAGGTTAAAGGGACAGAGAATGAGATCACGGGGAGTTTAACGGGACAGAGAATGAGATCACGGGGAAGTTAAAGGGATAGGGAGTGACATCACGTGTAGGTTAAGGGGACAGGGAGTGAGATCACGGGTAGGTTAACGGGACAAAGAGTGAGATCACGGGGAGGTTAAAGGGACAGAGAGTGTGATCATGGGGAGGTTAAAGGGACAGAGAGTGAGATCACAGGATATTTAAAGGGACAGAGAGTGAGATCACGGGGAGTTTAAAAGGACAGAGAGAGTTAAGGGGCAGGTTAAAGCGGCAGAGTGAGATCACGGGGAGGTTGAAGGGACAGAGAGTGAGATCACGGGGAGGTTAAAGGGACAGAGAGTAAGATTACGGGGTGGTTAAACGGACAGAGAATGAGATCACGGGGAGGTTAAAGGGACAGAGAGTGAGATCACGGGGAGGTTAAAGGGACAGAGAATGAGATCACGGGGAGTTTAACGGGACAGAGAGTGAGATCACGGGGAGGTAAAAGGGACATAGTGTGAGATCACGGGGAGGTTAAAGGGACAGAGAGTGAGATCGGGGAAGTTTAAAAGGACAGAGATTTAGATCACGGGGAGGTTAACTGGACAGAGTGAGATCACTGGGACGGTAAAGGGACAGAGAGTGAGATCACGGGGAGGTTAAAGGGACAAAGAGTGAGATCACGGGCAGGGTAAATGGACAGAGATTGAGATCACGGGAAGATTAAATGGACAGAGTGAGATCACTGGCACGTTAAAGGGACAGAGATTGAGATCACGGGGAGGTTAAAAGTACAGAGTGAGATCACTGGGACGTTAAAGGGACAGAGATTGGGATCACGGGGAAGTAAATGGGACAGAGAGTGAGATCACGGATAGGTTAAAGGGATAGAGAGAGATTACGGGGAGGTTAAAGCTACAGAGATTGAGATCACGGGGAGGTTAAAGGGACAGTGTGAGATCACTGGGACGTTAAAGGGACAGAGAGTTAGATCACGGGGAAGTTAAAGGGACAGAGAGTAAGATTACGGGGTGGTTAAACGGACAGAGAATGAGATCACGGGGAGGTTAAAGGGACAGAGAGTGAGATCACGGGGAGGATAAAGGGACAGAGCGTGAGATCAGGGGCAGGTTAAGGGGAGGGAAAGTGAGATCACGGGGAGGTTAAAGGGACAGTGAGTTAGATGACGGGGAGGTTAAATGGACAGACAGCGAGATCACGGGGAGGTTAATGGGACAGAGAGTGAGATCACGGGGCGGTTAAAGGGACAGAGAGTGAGTTCACGGGGAGGTTAAAGGGACTGTGAGTGAGATCACGGGGCGGTTAAAGGGACAGAGAGTAACATCACGGGGAGGTTAATGGGACAGAGATTAAGATCACGGGAAGATTAAGGGGACAAAGTGAGATCACGGGGAGGTTAAAGGGACAGTGAGATCACGGGGAGGTTAAAGGGACAGAGAGTGTGATCATGGGGAGGTTAAAGGGACAGAGAGTGAGATCACGGGAAGTTTAAAGGGACAGAGAGTGAGATCTCGGGGAGGTAAAAAGGACAGAGAGAGTTAAGGTGGAGGTTAAAGCGACAGAGTGAGATCACGGGGATTTTGAAGGGACAGAGATTGAGATCACGGGGAGGTTAAAGGGATAGAGAATGAGATCACAGGGAGTTTAAAGGGACAGAGAGTGATATCACTGGGAGGTTAAAGATACAGAGAGTGAGATCACGGGGAGGTAAAAGGGACAGAGAGTGAGATCACGGGGAGGTTAAAGGGACAGTGAGAGAGATCACGGGTAGGTTAACGGGACAAAGAGTGAGATTACGGGGAGGTTAAAGGGAAAGAGAGTGAGATCACGGGGAGTTTAAATGGATAGTGAGTGCAATCACGGGGAAGTTAAACGGACAGAGAGTGAAATCACGGGGAGATTAAAGGGACAGGGAGTGAGATCACGGGTAGGTTAACGGGACAAAGAGTGAGATCAGGGATGTTAAAGGGACAGAGAGTGAGATCACAGGGAGGACAAAGGGACAGAGGGTGAGATCACGGGGAGGTCAAAGGGACGGAGAGTGAGATCACGGGGAGGTTAATGGGACAGAGAGTGAGGTCACGGGGAGGTTAAAGGGTCAGAGAGTGAGATCACGGGGAGGTTAAAGGGACAGAGAGTGACATCACGGGAAGGTTAAAGGGACAGAGAGTGAGATCACGGGGAGGTTAAAGGGACAGGGAGAGGGATCACGGGTAGGTTAACGGGACAAAGAGTGAGATCACGGGGATGTTAAAGGGACAGAGAGTGAGAACACGGGGAGTTTAAAGGGAAAGACAGAGATCACTGGGAGGTTAAAGGGACAGAGAATGAGATCACGGGGAGGTTAAAGGGACAGAGAGTGTGATCATGGGGAGGTTAAAGGGACAGAGAATGAGATCACGGGAAATTTAAAGGAACAGAGAGTGAGATCACGGGGAGGTTAAAAGGACAGAGAGAGTTAAGGGGCAGGTTAAAGCGACAGAGTGAGATCACGGGGATGTTGAAGGGACAGAGAGTGAGATCACGGGGAGGTTAAAGGGACAGAGAATGAGATCACGGGGAGTTTAACGGGACAGAGAATGAGATCACGGGGAAGTTAAAGGGACAGAGATTGAGATCAGGGGAAGTTTAAAAGGACAGAGATTTAGATCACGGGGAGGTTAACGGGACAGAGTGAGATCACTGGGACGGTAAAGGGACAGAGAGTGAGATCAGGGGGAGGTTAAAGGGACAGAGAGTGAGATCACGGGGAGGTTAAAAGGACAGAGAGTGAGATAACGGGCAGGATAAATGGACAGAGATTGAGATCACGGGAAGATTAAATGGACAGAGTGTGATCACTGGCACGTTAAAGGGACAGAGATTGAGATCACGGGGAGGTTAAAGGTACAGAGGGTGATCCCTGGGACATTAAAGGGACAGAGATTGGGATCACGGGTAGGTTAAAGGGACAGAGCGTTAGATCACGGGGATGCAAATGGGACAGAGAGTGAGATCACGGATAGGTTAAAGGGATAGAGAGAGATTACGGGGAGGTTAAAGCGACAGAGAGTGAGATCACGGGGAGGTTAAATGGACAGAGATTGAGATCACGGGGAGGTTAAAGGGACAGTGTGAGATCACTGGGACGTTAAAGGGACAGAGAGTTAGATCACAGGGAAGTTAAAGGGACAGAGAGTAAGATTACGGGGTGTTTAAAGGGACAGAGAATGAGATCACGGGGAGGTTAAAGGGACAGAGAGTGAGATCACGGGGAGGATAAAGGGACAGAGAGTGAGATCAGGGGCAGTTTAAGGGGAGAGAGAGTGAGATCACGGGGAGGTTAAAGGGACAGAGAGATAGATGACGGGGAGTTTAAATGGACAGACAGTGAAATCGTCCCAGTGATCTCTCTCTTGTCCATTTAATCTTCCCGTGATGTCAATCTCTGTCCATTTAACCTGTCGGTGATCTCACTCTCTTTCCCTTTAACCTCCCTGTGATTTCATTCTCTGTCGCTTTCAGCTCCCCGTGATCTCACTATCTGACCCATTAATCTCCCCGTGATCTCACTCTCGGTCCCTTTAAGTTCCCAGTGATCTCACTCTCTGTCCCATTATCCTCCCCGTGAGCTCACTCTCTGTCCCTTTAACTTCCCTGTGATCTCACTGTCTGTCCCTTTAATCTTCCTGATCTAGCTTTCTGTCCCTTTAACCTCCCCGTGATCTCAATCTCGGTCCATTTATCCTCCCCGTATTCTCACTCTCTGTACCTTTAAACTCCCCATGATCTCAATCTCTGTCCCTTTAATCTGCCCGTGAACTCTTTCTCTGTCCCTTTAACCTCCCTGTGTTCTCATTCTCTGTCCCTTTAACCTGCCCGTGATCTCACCCTCTGTCCTATAACATCCCCGTGATCTCACTCTCTGTCCCTTTAACCTCCTCGTGACCTCACTATCTGTCCCTTTAACCACCTCTTGATCTAACTCTCTGTCCCTTTAACCTCCCCGTTAACTCTCTCTGACCCATTAACCTCCCCGTAATCTCAATGCCTGTCCCATTAACCTCCCCCTGATCTCACTCTCTGTCCCCTTAACTTTCCCGTGATCTCACTCTCTATCCCAAAAAACTCCCCGTGATATCACACTATTTCCCATTAACCTCCCCGTGATCTCACTCTCTGTCCCTTTAACCTCCCCGTGATCAAACTATCTGACCCTTTAACCTTCCCGTGATCTCACTCTCTGTCCCTTTATCCTCCCCGTGATCTCAAACATTGTCCCTTTAACCTCCCCGTGATCTTACACTCTGTCCCTTTAACCACCTCTTGATCTAACTCTCTTTCCCTTTAACCTCCCCGTGATCTCACTCTCTGTCGCTTTAACCTCCCCGTGATCTCAATCTCTGTACCTTTAACGTCCCAGTGATCTCACTTGGTCCCTTTATCCTTCCCGTGATCTCAATCTCTGTACCTTTAACGTCCCTGTGATCTCACCCTCTTTCCCTTTAACCACCCTGTGATCTCATTCTCTGTTGCTTTCACCTCCCCGTGATCTCACTCTCTGAGCCATTAATCTTTCCGTGATCCTACTCTTGGTCCCTTTAACCTCCCCGTGATCTCACTCTCTGTCCCTTTAACTTCCCCGTGATCTCACCCTCTGTCCCTTTCACCTCCCCGTGAGCTCACTCTCTGTCCCTTTAACCTTCCCGTGATTTCAATCTCTGTCCCTTTAATCTCCCCGTGATCACACTCTCTGTCACTTTAACCTCCCCGTGATCTCACTCTCTGTCCCTTTAACCTCCCCGTGATCTCACTCACTCTCCCTTTAACCTCCCCGTGAGCTCACTCTCTGTCCCTTTAAATTCCCCGTGATCTCACACTCTGCCCATTTAACCTCCCCGTGATCGCACTCTCTGTCTCATTAACGTACCCGTGATCTCACTCTCTGTCCCTTTAATCTCCCCGTGATCACATTCTCTGTCCCTTTAAACTACCCGTGATATCACTCTCTGTCCATTTAACCTCCCCGTGATCTCAATCTCTGTCCCTTTATCCTCCCAGTGATCTCACTCTCTATTCCTTTAACCTCCCCGTGATCTCACTCCCTGGCCCTTTAACTTCCCCGTGATCTCACTCTCTGTCCCTTAAACCTCCCCGTGATCTCACTCTCTGTCCCTTTAACCTCCCGGTGATCTCACTCTCTGTCCCTTTAATCTCCCCGTGATCTCGCTCTCTGTCCCGTTAACCTTCCCGTGATCTCTCTCTCTGTCCCTTTAATCTCCCCGTGATCTCACTCTCTGTCCCGTTAACATTCCCGTGATCTCACTCTCTGTCCATTTAACCTCCCCGTGATTTCACTCTCTGTCCCTTTAACGTCCCCGTGATGTCACTCTCTGTCTCTTTAACCTCCCCGTGATCTCATTCTCTGTCCCTTTAACCACCCTGAGTTCTCATTCTCTGTCCCTTTAACCTCCCCGTGATCTCACTCTCTGTCCCATTAACCTCCTTGTGATCTCACTCTCTGTCGCTTCATCCTCCCCCTTAACTCTCTCAGTCCCTTTAACCTCCCCGTGATATCACTCTCTGTCTCTTTTACCTCCCCGTGATCTCGCTCACTGTCCCGTTAACCTCCCCGTGATCTCACTCTCTGTCCTATTAACCTCCCCCAGGTCTCAATCGCTGTCCCCTTAACTTTCCCGTGATCTCACTTTCTGTCCCTTAAACCTTCCCGTGATATCACTCTCTGTCCCATTAACCTCCCTGTGCCCTCACTCTCTGTCACTTTTACCTCCCCTTGATCTCACTCCCAGTCCCTTTAACCTCTCCGTGATCTCAATCTCTGTCCCTTTAACGTCCCCGTGATCTCACACTGTCCATTTAATCTTCCCGTGATCTCAATCTCTGTCCATTTAACCTGCCCGTGATCTAAATCTCTGTCCATTTAACCTCCCCGAGATCTCACTCTCTGTCCTGTTAACCTCCCGGTGATCTCACTCTCGGTGCTTTAACTTCCCCATGATCTAACTCACTGTCGCTTTCACCTCCCCGTGATCTCAGTCTCTGACCCATTAAACTCCCCTTGATCTCAATCTCGGTCCCTTTTGCCTACCCGTCATCTCACTCACTGTCCCTTTAACTTCCCCGTGATCTCACTCTCGGTCCCGTTAACCTCCCCGTGATCTCACTCTCTGTCCCTTTAACTTCCCCGTGATCTCACTCTCGGTCCCGTTAACCTCTCCGCCATCTCACTCTCTGTCCCATTAACCTCCCCGTAATCTCACTCTCTGTCCCATTAACCTCACCGTGATCTCACTCTCTGTCCCTTTAACTTCCCCGTGATCTCACTCTCTGTCCCATTAACCTCCAAGTAATCTGACTCTCTGTCCCTTTAACGTTCCCGTGATATCAGTCACTGTCCCTCTAACCTCCCCGTGATCTCATTCTCTGTCCCTTTAACCTCCCTGTGTTCTCATTCTCTGTCCCTTTAACCTCCACGTGATCTCACCCTCTGTCCCTATAACATCCCCGTGATCTCACTCTCTGTCCCTTTAACCTCCCCGTGATCTCACTCTGTCGCTTTAACCTCCCCGTTAACACTCTCTGTCCCATTAACCTCCCCCTGATCTCACACTCTGTCCCCTTAACTTTCTCGTGATCTCACTCCCTATCCCAAAAACCTCCCCGTGATATCACTCTATTTCCCATTAACCTCCCCGTGATCTCACTCTCTGTCCCTTTAACCTCCCCGTGATCTCAATCTTTGTCCCTTTAACCTCCCCGTGATCTCACACTCTGTCCCTTTAACAACCTCTTGATCTCATTCTCTGTCCCTTTAACATCCCCGTGATGTCAATCTCTGTCCCATTAACCTCCCGGTGATCTCATTCTCTGTCCCATTAACCTCCCCGTGATCTCACTCTCTGTCCCTTAAACCTACCAGTCATCTCACTCACTCTCCCTTTAACCTCCCCGTGATCTCACTCTCTGTCCCTTTAATCTCCCTGTGATCACATTCTCTGTCCCTTTAACCCCCCCTTGATCTCATTCTCTCTCCCTTTAACCTGTCCGTGATCTCACTCTCTGCCCCTTTAACCTCACCGTGATCTCGCTCTCTGTCCCTTTAACCTCCCCGTGATTTCACTCTCCGTCCCTTTAACGACCCCGTGATGTCACTCTCTCTCCCTTTAACCTCCCCGTGATCTCACTCTCTGTCCCTTTAACCTCCCCGTGATCTCATTCTCTGTCCCGTTAACCTCCCTGAGTTCTCACTCTCTGTCCCTTTAACCTCCCCGTGATCTCACTCTGTCGCTTTAACCTCACCGTTAACTCTCTCAGTCCCTTTAACCTCCCCGTGACATCACTCTCTGTCCCTTTTAACTCCCCGTGATCTCACTCACTGTCCCCTTAACTTTCCCGTGATTTCACTCGCTCTCCCTTAAACCTCCCTGTGATCTCACTCTCTGTCCCATTAACCTCCCCGTGATCTCACTCGCTCTCCCTTAAATCTCCCCGTGATCTCACTCTCTGTCCCTTTAACCTCCCCGTGATCTCATTCTCTGTCCCGTTAACCTCCCTGAGTTCTCACTCTCTGTCCCTTTAACCTCCCCGTGATCTCACTCTGTCGCTTTAACCTCACCGTTAACTCTCTCAGTCCCTTTAACCTCCCCGTGACATCACTCTCTGTCCCTTTTAACTCCCCGTGATCTCACTCACTGTCCCCTTAACTTTCCCGTGATCTCACTCGCTCTCCCTTAAATCTCCCCGTGATCTCACTCTCTGTCCCATTAACCTCCCCGTGATCTCACTGTCTGTCCAGTTAACCTCCCCGTCATCTAACTCTCTGTCCCTTTAACCTCCCCGTGATTTCACTCTCTCTCCCCTTAAATTGCATCTGATCTCACTCTCTGTCCCTTTATCCTCCCCGTGATCTTACTCTCTGTCTCTTTAACCTCCCCGTGATCTCATTCTCTGTCCCTTTAACCTCCCCGTGATCTCATTCTCTGTCCCTTTAACCACCCCGTAATCTCACTCTCTGTCCCTTTAACTTCCCCGTGATGTAACTCTCTGTCCCTTTAACCGCCCCGTGATCTCTCTCTCTGTCCCTTTAACCTCCCCGTGATCCCAATCTCTGTCCATTTAACCTCCCTGTGATCTCACTCTTTGTCCCGTTAACCTCCCCGTGATCTCACTCTCTGTCCCTTTAAACTTCCCGTGATCTCACTCACTGTCCCTTTAACGTCCCCATGATCACACTCTCTTTCACTTTAACCTCCCCGTGATCTCACTCTGTCCCATTAATCTTCCCTTGATCTTAATCTCTGCCCCATTAACCACCCCGTCATCTCACACTCTGTCCCTTTAACCTCCCCGTGATCTCACCCTCTGTCCCTTTAAACTCACCGTGATCTCACTCTCTGTCCCATGAACCTCCCCGTGATATCATTCTCTGTCCCTTTAAACTCACCGTGATCTCACTCTCTGTCCCTTTAACATCCCCGTGATCTCACTCTTTGTCCCGTTAACCTACCCGTGATCTCACTCCCTGTCCCTTTAATCTCCCCGTGATCTCACTCTCTGACCCTTTAACCTCCCCGTGATCTCACTCTCTGTCCCTTTAACCTCCCCGTGATCTCACTCTCTGTCCCTTTAAGCTCCCTGTGATCTCAATCTCTGACCCTTTCACCTCTCCGTGGGATTTTGATCATGGGGAGTTTAAAGGGACAGAGAGTGAGAACACGGGGAGGTTAAAGGTACAGAGAGTGAGATCACGGGGAGGTTAAAGGGACAGAGAGTGAGATCACGGGGAGATTAAAGGGACAGAGAGTGAGATCACGGGGAGGTTAAAGGAACAGAGTGTGAAATCAAGGGGAGGTTAAAGGGACAGAGAGTGAGATCAGGGGAAGTTTAAAGGGACAGAGAGTGAGATCATGGGGAGATTAAAGGGACAGAGAGTGAGATCACGGGGATGTTAAAGGGACAGTAATTGAGATCATGGGGAAGTTAAAGGAACAGAGAGTGAGATCACGGGGAGGTTAATGGGACAGAGAGTGAGATCATGGGGAGTTTAAAGGGACAGAGAATGTGACCACGGGGAGATTAAAGGGACAGAGATTGATATCACGGGAAAGTTAAAGGGACAGACAGTGAGCACAGGGGGAGTTTAAAGGGACAGAGACTGAGATCACTGGGAGGTTAATGGGACAGAGAGTGAGATCACGGGGAGGTTAAAGGGACAGAGAGTGTGATCACGGGGATGTTAATGGGACAGATAGTGAGATCACCGGGAGGTTAAAGGGACAGATTGAGATCACGGGGATGTTAAAGGGACAGAGATTGAGATCACGGGGAAGTTAAAGGGACAGTGAGTGCAATCACGGGGAGGTTAAAGGGACAGAGAGTGAGATCAGGGGAAGTTTAAAGGGACAGAGGGTGAGTTCACTGAGAGGTTAAAGGGACAGAGAGTGAGATCACGGGAAGGTTAACAGGACAGAGAGTGAGATCACGGGGAGATTAAAGGGACAGAGACTGATATCACGGGAAGATTAAAGGGACAGAGAGTGAGATCACGGGGAAGTTAAAGGGACAGAGTGTGAGCTCACGGGGAGGATAATGGGACAGAGAGTGAGATCACGGGGAGGTTAAAGGGACAGAGATTGTGATCACGAGGAGGTTAAAGGGACAGAGAGTGAGATCACGAGGAGGTTAACGTGACAGAGAGTTTGGGCAGTGGTGTATTGCTGTGGGTGTGGTGTGTTTTGTGGTGTAGCGCTGTGGGAGTGGTGTGGGTTGTGGTGTAGCGCTGTGGGAGTGGTGTGGGTTGTGGTGTAGCGCTGTGGGAGTGGTGTGTGTTGTGGTGTAGTGTTGTGGGAGTGGTGTGGGTTGTGGTGTAGTGTTGTGGGAGTGGTGTGGGTTGTGGTGTAACGCTGTGGGAGTGGTGTGGGCAGTGGTGTAACGCTGTGGGAGTGGTGTGGGCGGTGGTGTAGTGCTGTGGGAGTGGTGTGGGCGGTGGTGTAGTGCTGTGGGAGTGGTGTGGGCAGTGGTGTAGTGCTGTGGGAGTGGTGTGCGCAGTGGTGTAGCGCTGCGGTAGTGGTGTGGGTAGTGCTGTAGCGCTGTGGGAGTGGTGTGGGCAGTGGTGTAGAGATGTGGGACTGGTGTGCGCAGTCGTGTAGCGCTGTGGGAGTGGTGTGGGCAGTGGTGTAGCGCTTTGGGAGTGGTGTGGGCAGTGGTGTAGCGCTGTGGGAGTGTTGTGGGTTGTGGTGTAGCGCTGCAGGAGTGGTTTCGGCATTGATTTAACGCTGCGGGGTTGTTATGGGCAGTGGTGTAGTGCTGTGGGAGTGTTGTGGGCTTTAGCGTAGCGCTGTGGGAGTGGTGTGGGCATTGGTTTTGCGCTGTGGGAGTGATGTGGGCATTAGTTTAGCAATGTGTGTGTGGTGTGGGTTGTGGAGTGGAACTGCGGGAGTGGTGTGGGCTGTGGTGTAGCGCTGTGGGAGATGCGTGGTTTGTGGTGTAGTGCTTCTGGAGTGGTGTGGGCATTGGTTTAACGATGCGGGAGTGGTGTGGGCATTAGTGTAGCGCTGTGGGAGTGGTGTGGGTTGTGGTTTAGCGCTGTGGGAGTAGTGTGGGCAGTGGTGTAACGCTGTGGGAGTGGTGTGGGCAGTGGTTTAGCTTGTGGAAGTGGTGCAGGTTGTGGTGTAATGCTGTGGGAGTGGTGTGGGCAGTGGTGTAGCGCTGTGGAAGTATCGTGGGCTGTGGTCTAGCGCTGTGGGAGTGGTGTGGGCAGTGGTGTAGTGCTGTGGGAGTGGTGTGGGCAGTGGTGTAGTGCTGTGGGAGTGGTGTGTGCAGTGGTGTAGCGCTGTGGGAGTGGTGTGGGCAGTGGTGTAGCGCTGTGGGAGTGGTGTGGGCAGTGGTGTAGTGCTGTGGGAGTGGTGTGGGCAGTGGTGTAGTGCTGTGGGAGTGGTGTGGGCAGTGGTGTAGCGCTGTGGGAGTGGAGTGGGCAGTGGTGTAGCGCTGTGGGAGTGGTGTGGGCAGTGGTGTAGTGCTATGGGAGTGGTGTGGGCAGTGGTATAGCGCTGTGGGAGTGGTGTGGGCAGTGGTGTAGCGCTGTGGGAGTGGTGTGGGTTGTGGTGTAGCGCTGTGGGAGTGGTGTGGGCAGTGGTGTAGTGCTGTGGGAGTGGTGTGGGCAGTGGTGTAGCGCTGTGGGAGTGGTGTGGGCAGTGGTGCAGCGCTGTGGGAGTGGTGTGGGCAGTGGTGTAGCGCTGTGGGTGTAGTGTGGGCACTGGTGTAGAGCTGTGGGAGTGGTGTGGGTTGTGGTGTAGCGCTGCGGGAGTGGTGTGGGCATTTGTCCAGCACTGCGGGAGTGGTGTGGGCAGTGGTGTAGCGCTGTGGGAGTGATGTGGGCAGTGGTGTAGTGCTGCGGGCGTGGTGTGGGCATTGATTTAACGCTGCGGGATTGGTATGGCCAGTGGTGTAGCGCTGTGGGAGTGTTGTGGGCATTCGTCCAGCGCTGCGGGAGTGGTGTGGGCAGTGGTGTAGCGCTGAGGGTGTGGTGTGGGCAGTGGTGTAGCGCTGTGGGAGTGGTGTGAGCATTGGTGTAGCGCTGTGGGAGTGGTGTGGGTTGTGGTATAACGCTGGGGGAGTGGCGTCGGCAGTGGTGTAGCGCTGTGGGAGTGGGTTGGGCATTCGTGTAACGCTGGGGGAGTGGTGTGGGCAGTGGTGTAGCGCTTCGGGAGTATTGTGGGCAATGGTGCAGCGCTGTGGGAGTGGTGTGGGCATTAGTGTAGCGCTGTGGGAGTGGTGTGGGCAGTGGTGTAGCGCTGAGGGTGTGGTGTGGGCGGTGGTGTAGTGCTGTGGGAGTGGTGTGGGCAGTGGTGTAGCGATGCGGGAGTGGTGAGGGCAGTGGTGTAGCGCTGTGGGAGTGATGTGGGCAGTGGTGTAGCGCTGTGGGAGTGGTGTGGGCAGTGCTGTAGCGCTGTGGGAGTGGTGTGGGCAGTGCTGTAGCGCTGTGGGAGTGGTGTGTATTGTGGTTTAACACTGTGAGAGTGGCATGGGCAGTGGTGTAGATGCTGTGGGAGTGGTGTGGGTAGTGGTGTGTGCAGTGGTGTATTGCTGTGGGAGTGGTGTGGACAGTGGTGTAGCGCTGTGGGAGTCGTGTGGGTTGTGGTGTAGCGCTGTGGGAGTGGTGTGGGCAGCGGTGCAATTCTGTGGGAGTGGTGCGGGCATTGCTGTAGCGCTGCGGGAGTGTTGTGGACAGTGGTGTAGCGCTGTGGGAGTGGTGTGGGTTGTGGTTTAACGCTGGGGGAGTGGCGTCGGCAGTGGTGTAGCGCTGTGGGAGTGGTGTGGGCATTCGTGTAACGCTGCGGGAGTGGTGTGGTTAGTGGTGTAGCGCTGTGGGAGTGGTTTGGGCATTCGTGTAGCGCTGTGGGAGTGGTGTGGGCAGTGGTGTAGCGCTGTGGGAGTGGTTTGGGGAGCGTTGTAGAGCTGTGGGAGTGGTGTGGGCAGTGGTGTAGTGCTGTGTGAGTGGTGTGGGCATTGGTGTAGCGCTGTGGATGTGGAGTGGGCAGAGGTGTAGCGCTGTGGGAGTGGTGTGGGCAGTGGTGTAGTGCTGCGGGTGTGTTGTGGGCTGTGGTGTAGTGCTGTGGGAGTGGCGTGGGTAGTGGTGTAACGCTTTGGGAGTGGTGTGGGCAGTGGTGTAGCGCTGTGGGAGTGGTGTGGGCAGTGGTGTAGCGCTGTGGGAGTGGTTTTGGGAGTGTTGTAGAGCTGTGTGAGTGGGGTGGGCAGTGGTGTAGTGCTGCGGGAGTGGTGTGGGCAGCGCTGTAGCGCTGAGGGTGTGGTGTGGACAGTGCTGTAGCGCTGTGGGAGTGGTCTGGGCAGCAGTGTAGCGCTCTGGGAGTGGTGTGGGCAGTGGTGTAGCGCTGTAGGAGTGGTGTGGGCAGTGGTCTAGCGCTGTGGGAGTTGTGTGGGCATTGGTGTAACGCTGTGTGAGTGGTCCGGGCTGTGGTGTAATGCTACTGGAGTGCTGTGTGTAGTGGTGTGGCACTGAGGGAGTGGTGTGGGATTTGGTTTAGCACCAAGTGTGTGGTGTGAGTTGTGGAGTGGAACTGCGAGAGTGGTGTGGGCAGTGGTGTAGTGCTGTGGGATTGGTGTGGGCAGTGGTGTAGCGCTGTGGGAGTGGTGTGGGCAGAGGTGTAGTGCTGTGGGATTGGTGTGGGCAGTGGTGTAGCGCTGTGGGAGTGGTGTGGGCAGTGTTGTAGTGCTGTGGGAGAGGTGTGACCAGTGGTGTAGCGCTGTGGGAGCGGTGTGGGCAGTGGTGTAACGCTGTGGGAGTGATGTTGGTTAAATGGAATCAGAGTGAGATCACGGGAAGGTTAAATGTACAGAGAGTGAGATAAGGGGGTGGTAAAAGGTTCAGAGAGAGAGATCATGGGGATGTTGAAGGGACAGAGAGTGAGATTACGGGGAGGTCAAAGGGAAAGAGAGAGAGATCACAGCGACGTTAAAGGGACATGGTGTGAGATCATGGGGAATTTAAAGGGACTGTGACTGAGTTCACGGGAAGGTTTTTGGGACTGGGAGTGAGATCACTGGGAGGTTAAATTTCCAAGAGATCGCGGGGAGGTATAAATTACAGAGAGTGAGATCACGGGGAGGTTAAAGGGACAAAGAGTGAGATCACGGGGAGGTCAAAGGGACAGAGAGTGAGATCACTCGGAGGTTAAGGGACAGAGAGTGAGATCACGGGGAGATTAAAGGGACAGAGTGTGAGATCACGGGGAGATTAAAGGGACAGAGAGTGAGATCACGGGGAGATTAAAGGGACAGAGAGTGAGATCACGGGGATGTTAAATGGACAGAGAATGAGATCACGAGGAGGTTAAAGGGAGAAGGAGTGTGATCACGGGGAGGTTAAAGGGACAGAGAGTGAGATCAAGGGGAGGTTAAAGGGAAAGAGAGTTAGATCACAGGGAGGTTAAAGGGACAGAGCGTGATATCACGGGGAGGTTAAAGGGACATAAAGTGAGATCATGGGGAGGTTAAAGGGACAGTGATTGAGATCAGAGGAGGTTAAAGGGACAGAGATTGAGACCATGGGAGGTTAAAGGGACAGAGAGTTAGATCACGGTGTGGTTAAAGGGACAGAGAGTGAGATCACGGGGAGGTTAAAGGGACAGAGAGTGAGATCACGGGGAGTTTAAAGGTACAGAGCGTAAGATCAGAGGGAGGATGAAGGTACAGAGAGTGAGAACACGGGGAAGTTAAAGGGACAGAGAGTGATATCATGGGGAGGTTAAAGGGAAAGAGAGTCAGATCACGGGGAGGTTAAAGGTACAGTGTGAGATCGCGGGGAGGTTAAAGGGACAGACACTGAGAGCACGGGCAGGTTGAAGGGACAGAGAGTGAGATCATGGGGAGGTTAAAGGGACAGAGATTGAGATCACAGGGAGGTTAAAGGGAGAGAGACTGAGATCACGGGGAGGATAAAGGGTCTGATAGTGAGATCACGGGGAGGTTAAAGGGACAGAGAGTGAGATCACGGGGAGGTTAAAGGGACAGAGAGTGAGATCACTGCGAGGTTAAAGGGACAGAGAGTGAGATTACGGAGAGGTTAAAGGGAGAGAGAGTGAGATCACGGGGAGGTTAAAGGGACAGTGATTGAGATCACAGGGAGGTTAAAGGGACAGAGAATGAGATCATGGGGAGGTTAAAGGGACAGAGAGTGAGGTTACGGAGAGGTTAAAGGGACAGAGAGTGAGATCACTGCGAGGTTAAAGGGACAGAGAGTGAGATTACGGA